>NW_026512450.1:0-148474 GCF_027579735.1 Bombina bombina | reverse complement strand
TGCAACCCCTTGCATGTATCGCGCCGATTACGGCTGCGGCAGCATTTTGGATTGAGTCTCTGGAAGAGAACCTTAGTTCATCTACGCTAGACGACATTATGGACAGGCTTAGAGTCCTTAAACTAGCCAATTCATTCATTTCGGAGGCCGTAGTACATTTAACCAAACTTACGGCTAAGAACTCTGGATTCGCCATACAGGCACGTAGAGCACTGTGGCTAAAATCCTGGTCAGCTGATGTTACTTCTAAGTCTAAATTACTTAATATACCTTTCAAGGGGCAGTCTTTATTTGGGCCCGGGTTGAAAGAAATTATCGCTGACATTACAGGAGGTAAGGGCCACGCCCTACCTCAAGACAAAGCCAAAGCTAAGGCTAGACAGTCTAATTTTCGTCCCTTTCGGAATTTCAAACCTGGAGCAGCGTCAACCTCCACTGCACCAAAACAGGAAGGAGCTGTTGCTCGTTACAGGCAAGGCTGGAAACCTAACCAGTCCTGGAATAAGGGCAAACAGGCCAGGAAACCTGCTGCTGCCCCAAAGACAGCATGAACCGAGAGCCCCCGATCCGGGACCGGATCTAGTGGGGGGCAGACTTTCTCTCTTCGCTCAGGCCTGGGCAAGAGATGTTCAGGATCCCTGGGCGCTGGAGATCATATCTCAGGGATACCTTCTAGACTTCAAATTATCTCCCCCAAAAGGGAGATTTCATCTGTCAAGGTTGTCAACAAACCAGATAAAGAAAGAAGCGTTTCTACGCTGTGTACAAGATCTGTTATTAATGGGAGTGATCCATCCAGTTCCGCGGTCGGAACAAGGACAAGGGTTCTACTCAAACCTGTTTGTCGTTCCCAAAAAAGAGGGAACTTTCAGGCCAATCTTAGATTTAAAGATTCTAAACAAATTCCTAAGAGTTCCATCGTTCAAAATGGAAACTATTCGGACAATCTTACCTATGATCCAAAAGGGTCAGTACATGACCACAGTGGATTTAAAAGATGCTTACCTTCACATACCGATTCACAAAGATCATCAACGGTATCTACGGTTTGCCTTCCTAGACAGGCACTACCAGTTTGTAGCTCTTCCATTCGGATTGGCTACGGCCCCAAGAATCTTCACAAAGGTTCTGGGTGCCCTTCTGGCGGTACTAAGACCGCGAGGGATTTCGGTAGCTCCGTACCTAGACGACATTCTAATACAAGCTTCAAGCTTTCAAACTGCCAAGTCTCATACAGAGTTAGTTCTGGCATTTCTAAGGTCGCATGGATGGAAAGTGAACGAAAAGAAAAGTTCTCTTTTTCCTCTCACAAGAGTTCCATTCTTGGGGACTCTTATAGATTCTGTAGAAATGAAGATTTACCTGACAGAAGACAGGTTAACAAGGCTTCAGGATGCATGCCGTGTCCTTCATTCCATTCAACACCCGTCAGTAGCTCAATGCATGGAGGTGATTGGCTTAATGGTAGCGGCAATGGACATAGTACCTTTTGCACGCCTACACCTCAGACCGCTGCAATTGTGCATGCTAAGTCAGTGGAATGGGGATTACTCAGATTTGTCCCCTACCCTGAATCTGAATCAAGAGACCAGAAATTCTCTTCTATGGTGGCTTTATCGGCCACACCTGTCCAAGGGGATGCCATTCAGCAGGCCAGACTGGACAATCGTAACAACAGACGCCAGCCTGCTAGGTTGGGGCGCTGTCTGGAATTCTCTGAAGACTCAGGGATTATGGAATCAGGAGGAGAGTCTCCTTCCAATAAACATTCTGGAATTGAGGGCAGTCCTC
The DNA here is from genome assembly GCF_027579735.1 of Bombina bombina. Taxonomy (NCBI): domain Eukaryota; kingdom Metazoa; phylum Chordata; class Amphibia; order Anura; family Bombinatoridae; genus Bombina; species Bombina bombina. The sequence continues at coordinate 146,683 of NW_026512450.1, read as the reverse complement.
AATGCCCTTCTAGCTTGGCCCCAATTAACAACTCAGGGGTTCATCAGGTTTCAGTCGGACAATATCACGACTGTAGCTTACATCAACCATCAGGGAGGGACAAGAAGCTCCCTAGCAATGATGGAAGTATCAAAGATAATTCGCTGGGCAGAGTCTCACTCTTGCCACCTGTCTGCAATCCACATCCCGGGAGTGGAGAACTGGGAGGCGGATTTCTTGAGTCGCCAGACTTTTCATCCGGGAGAGTGGGAACTTCATCCGGAGATTTTTGCCCAAATACTTCGACGTTGGGGCAAACCAGAGATAGATCTCATGGCGTCTCGCCAGAACGCCAAACTTCCTCACTACGGGTCCAGATCCAGGGATCCGGGAGCGGTTCTGATAGATGCTTTGACAGCACCTTGGAACTTCGGGATGGCTTATGTGTTTCCACCCTTCCCGCTGCTTCCTCGATTGATTGCGAAAATCAAACAAGAGAGAGCATCTGTGATTCTAATAGCGCCTGCATGGCCACGCAGGACTTGGTATGCAGATCTAGTGGACATGTCATCCTGTCCACCTTGGTCTCTACCTCTGAGACAGGACCTTCTGATACAGGGTCCATTCAAACATCAAAATCTAACTTCTCTGAAACTGACTGCTTGGAAATTGAACGCTTGATTTTATCAAAGCGTGGTTTTTCTGAGTCGGTTATTGATACCCTGATCCAGGCTAGGAAGCCTGTTACCAGAAAGATTTACCATAAAATATGGCGCAAATACCTATACTGGTGCGAATCCAAACGTTACTCCTGGAGTAAGGTTAGGATCCCTAGGATATTGTCTTTTCTACAAGAAGGTTTAGAAAAGGGTTTATCGGCTAGTTCATTAAAGGGACAGATTTCAGCTCTGTCCATCTTGTTACACAGGCGTCTGTCAGAAAATCCAGACGTCCAGGCTTTTTGTCAAGCTTTAGCTAGGATCAAGCCTGTGTTTAAAGCCGTTGCTCCGCCATGGAGTTTAAACTTAGTTCTTAACGTTTTACAAGGGGTTCCATTTGAACCCCTTCATTCCATTGATATAAAATTGTTATCTTGGAAAGTTCTGTTTTTAATGGCTATTTCCTCGGCTCGAAGAGTCTCTGAGTTATCAGCATTACATTGTGATTCTCCTTATCTGATTTTTCACTCAGATAAGGTAGTTCTGCGTACTAAACCTGGGTTCTTACCTAAGGTAGTTACTAACAGGAATATCAATCAAGAGATTGTTGTTCCATCCTTGTGTCCAAATCCTTCTTCAAAGAAGGAACGTCTTCTACACAATCTGGATGTAGTTCGTGCCCTCAAGTTCTACTTGCAGGCAACTAAAAATTTTCGCCAAACTTCTTCCCTGTTTGTCGTTTATTCTGGACAGAGGAGAGGTCAAAAAGCTTCTGCTACCTCTCTCTCTTTCTGGCTTCGTAGCATAATACGTTTAGCCTATGAGACTGCTGGACAGCAGCCTCCTGAAAGAATTACAGCTCACTCCACTAGAGCTGTGGCTTCCACTTGGGCCTTTAAGAATGAGGCCTCTGTTGAACAGATTTGCAAGGCTGCAACTTGGTCTTCGCTTCATACTTTTTCCAAATTTTACAAATTTGACACTTTTGCTTCTTCGGAGGCTATTTTTGGGAGAAAGGTTCTTCAGGCAGTGGTTCCTTCTGTATAATGAGCCTGCCTATCCCTCCCGTCATCCGTGTACTTTTGCTTTGGTATTGGTATCCCAGAAGTAATGATGACCCGTGGACTGATCGCACATAACAGAAGAAAACATAATTTATGCTTACCTGATAAATTCCTTTCTTCTGTTGTGCGATCAGTCCACGGCCCGCCCTGTTTTTTAAGGCAGGTAAATATCTTTTAAAATTATACTCCAGTCACCACTTCACCCTTGGTTACTCCTTTCTCGTTGATTCTTGGTCGAATGACTGGGACTGACGTAGAGGGGAGGAGCTATATCAGCTCTGCTGGGTGAATCCTCTTGCATTTCCTGTTGGGGAGGAGTTATATCCCAGAAGTAATGATGACCCGTGGACTGATCGCACAACAGAAGAAAGGAATTTATCAGGTAAGCATAAATTATGTTTTTGCATCTTACCTACAATTCCTCTCTGGATTTATTGGCGGATGGTTAGCCGGCTTCTTTTCTGTACAGCTTGAAGTTTACTGACGTCATCGGACCGAGACGCCTGGATCTGGCTCCTATCGGCATCCGTAGGAATGTGAACAGTGCACACGCTGAAGACGCGCTGATGGATCGTTGAAGAAAGCTGCCTTTCACACTGCCTGGGGGTAAGCACCGCTTACTTTGTTTTGTTTTTCTAATTTACTCCTATTAATTTTTTTTTCGTTCTCTTGCTTTCTTTATTTGAAAAAGAAGGCATCTAAGTTATTTTTTTGGTTCATGGAAACCACTTGTTTATTGGTGGGTGAATTTATCCACCAATCAGCAAGAACAACACACTGTGTTCACCAAAAATGGGCCGGCATCTAAACTTACATTCTTGCATTTAAAATAAAGATACCAAGAGAATGAAGAAAATTTTGATAATAGGAGTAAATTAGAAAGTTGCTTAAAATTGCATGCTCTATCTGAATCGCGAAAGAAAAAAATTGCGTTCAGTGTCCCTTTTAATTATGAAAAAAGAAAAAAAAAAAAGAATTATGAAGTAAAAAATAATTAAAGTATAGTACAAAATGTTTTATCTACACATATTTAAACATTTCATATTACAATTTCATACTGTTTAATTTCCCTTAATGCCTATCTTGATTGGCTCAGCATCCATGCAGGGGTTAAAAACAGTTTTGTAAGCTCACTTATGCAAAAATGCTTTCTCTAGTGGATAAGAGCATGCTGTTTCTGCATTAGTGTGTTCCTTTACACATAGAGAGATCATGCTGTATTATCCTTTTTTTTATTTTTTGGTAGTTTGTTAATGAAACAGTGTTTTCTAAAATATGTTTGTCTTTATTTGTAGCTGAACTAACTTGGGACTTTATAATAAATCTTCCACAATGTTTGGACAAGAATAGCCTTTAATTGCTTATACCAGTGATTTTTAACCTTTTTTTTTGCCTTGACACACTTTTTTACATTAAAAAATCCTGTGGCACACCACCATCCCAAAATTTTAAAAAAAATCACACATTGTAGCCTAATACAGTGTATATATATATATATATATATATATATATATATATATATATATATATATATATATATATATATATATATATATATATATATATATATATATATATATATATATATATATATATATATATATATATATATATATACACATACACACAAACACATACTGTATGTATTGTGCTGTTATGCCATGCCTCCTACAAACTACCCCTGCACTGGGAGTAAAAAACAAGCAAAGTTTAAAAAATATGTCACACTGTTGTCAGTCTGCTGTGGCACACCTGAGGATCTCTCACGGCACACTAGTGTGCCACGGCACACTGGTTGAAAAACACTGGCTTATACTATCCTTGCACATAAACATGTCATGGTTTATAGACCCTGCCATTAAGTTCCATTGTGTGGTGAACATTTGTGTTGTGAAAACCTGGACATCCCTAGAATTAAAGGGACATGAAACCCAAATACATTTTTCTTTCATGATTCAGATAGAGAATACAATTTTCTTCATAAATGGAAAAAGAGTCTACAGCTGCATTCATTACTTTTGGGAATTCCGAACCTGGCAACCAGGAGTAGGCAAAGACACCCCAGCCAAAGGCTTAAATACCTCCCCCACTTCCCTCATCCCCCAGTCATTCTTTGCCTTTCGTCCCAGGAGGTTGGCAGAGAATTGTCAGAAGTTTTCAATAGTCTCTTATGGAGGGTAGTACTCTTCGGCATGGGACTGGAGTTTTAAGTAGTCCTGTCAGCCTCTCAGTGAGAGCATGGGTGAAAGTCCGGAGATGCAGGGAGAGTCTTTCTACACAACCATCCCGACTCATATTAACAGCTCCACAAGCAATCAGCATTGACGAGTTTCGCTACCTGCTTTTTTTCTCTCAAGTCCATGGCAGAAGCGACGCTACTATCTGTCACTCTTGAAGGGCTGTATTCCTGTTACACGGCTTAGATTCCGGTAAGATTTCATTTTACTTTCATCATGGATGTATTGTAATTCCAACTGTTTATCCGAGAGGGGCTACAACCTTTCGGGGATAACTTTAGCATAGGGTCTCAGTGAGGCTCCTTTTTGTATCTAGGAATCAAGGGTTAATATCTCCTGAGGGGGGTTATTGAACAGGGGGGTTTATAATCATGTTTGTTATGTGATTCTGTCTGCTACTGTGTAGTGTTGCTTCGGCTCATGGCTATTTTGGAACATAACGGCCTATGTCTAGTGACGTGGCCTTTACGGTCGTGCGCGCTTTTACTTGGACTGCACGGTTTACCTTGTGACTGGGCGTAACCACATTTTAGCTCTGCATTTCCGCAATTCCTGACAGTGTGGCGACGGAGAAATCCTGGTCCGCTGGTGTCTGGTTCCCTGGAGGTGGTGAGTGCCCCAGCCATTGGGGGTGTAAGATGGCGTTTAGATTTCTCCAACATAGGTGTGTCCGGTCCACGGCGTCATCCTTACTTGTGGGATATTCTCCTCCCCAACAGGAAATGGCAAAGAGCCCAGCAAAGCTGGTCATATGATCCCTCCTAGGCTCCGCCTACCCCAGTCATTCTCTTTGCCGTTGCACAGGCAACATCTCCACGGAGATGGCTAAGAGTTTTTTGGTGTTTAAATGTAGTTTTTATTCTTCAATCAAGTGTTTGTTATTTTAAAATAGTGCTGGTATGTACTATTTACTCTGAAACAGAAAAGAGAAGAAGATTTCTGTTTGTGAGAGGAAGATGATTTTAGCAAACGTTACTAAAATCGATTGCTGTTTCCACACAGGACTGTTGAGATGAAGTAACTTCAGTTGGGGGAAGCAGTTGGCAGACTTTTTCTGCCTGAGGTATGATGGCCACATTTCTAACACGACTTGGTAATGCTGGAAGGCTGTCATTTTCCCTATGGGGACCGGTAAGCCATTTTCTTAGTTTAAGTATGAGAATAAAGGCTTTATAAGGGCTTAAAAAACTGGTAGACATTTTTCTGGGCTGAAACGATTACTTGCTAAGCATATTTGACAGATTATAGTGCTTTATAATTATTATAATCTTGGGGATTGTTGTTAAAAAAACGGCAGGCACTGTATGGACACCTTTTTCAGATGGGGGCCTTTCTCTAGTCATAGGCAGAGCCTCATTTTCTTCTGTTATGTGTGATCAGTCCACGGGTCATCATTACTTCTGGGATATTATCTGCTCCCCTACAGGAAGTGCAAGAGGATTCACCCAGCAGAGTTGCTATATAGCTCCTCCCCTCTACGTCACCTCCAGTCATTCTCTTGCACCCAAAGACTAGATAGGAGGTGTGAGAGGACTATGGTGATTATACTTAGTTTTTATAACTTCAATCAAAAGTTTGTTATTTTACAATAGCACCGGAGCGTGTTATTACTTCTCTGGCAGAGTTTGAAGAAGAATCTACCAGAGTTTTTCTTATGATTTTAACCGGAGTAGTTAAGATCATATTGCTGTTTCTCGGCCATCTGAGGGAGGTAAAAGCTTCAGATCAGGGGACAGCGGGCAGTTGAATCTGCATTGAGGTATGTAGCAGTTTTTATTTTCTGAATGGAATTGATGAGAAAATCCTGCCATACCGTTATAATGACATGTATGTATACTCTACACTTCAGTATTCTGGGGATGGTATTTCACCGGAATTACTCTGTAAAAGTACATTAAACCTTTTAATAGGTATTTAATTCATGTTAAACGTTTTTGCTGGAATGTAGAATCGTTTGCATTTCTGAGGTACTGAGTGAATAAATATTTGGGCATTATTTTTCCACTTGGCAGTTTGCTTGTTTTGATTATGACAGTTTCGTTTCTCTCTCACTGCTGTGTGTGAGGGGGAGGGGCCGTTTTTGGCGCTCTTTGCTACGCATCAAAAATTTCCAGTCAGTTACTCTTGTATTTTCTGCATGATCCGGTTCATCTCTAACAGAACTCAGGGGTCTTCAAACTTCTTTGAAGGGAGGTAGATTCTCTCAGCAGAGCTGTGAGACTTATGTAGTGACTGTGTTTTAAAACGTTGCTCTGTGATTTTTATGTTTAAAATTTAATTAGTGTTACTTTACTAATGGGAACAAACCTTTGCTAACAAGTTGTGTTGTTTTTAAAGAGTGATGCTATAACTGTTTTTCAGTTCATTATTTCAACTGTCATTTAATCGTTTAGTGCTTCTTCGAGGCACAGTACGTTTTTGTTAAATAAGATTGTAACCAAGTTGCATGTTTATTGCTAGTGTGTTAAACATGTCTGATTCAGAGGAAGATACCTGTGTCATTTGTTCCAATGCCAAGGTGGAGCCCAATAGAAATTTATGTACTAACTGTATTGATGCTACTTTAAATAAAAGCCAATCTGTACAAATTGAACAAATTTCACCAAACAGCGAGGGGAGAGTTATGCCGTCTAACTCGCCTCACGTGTCAGTACCTGCGTCTCCCGCCCGGGAGGTGCGTGATATTATGGCGCCTAGTACATCTGGGCAGCCATTACAGATAACATTACAAGATATGGCTACTGTTATGACTGAAGTTTTGGCTAAGTTACCAGAACTAAGAGGCAAGCGTGATCACTCTGGGGTGAGAACAGAGTGCGCTGATAATTCTAGGGCCATGTCTGATACTGCGTCACAGCTTGCAGAGCATGAGGACGGAGAGCTTCATTCTGTAGGTGACGGTTCTGATCCAAGCAGATTGGATTCAGATATTTCAAATTTTAAATTTAAATTGGAAAACCTCTGTGTATTACTAGGGGAGGTCTTAGCGGCTCTTAACGATTGTAACACTGTTGCAATACCAGAGAAAATGTGTAGGTTGGATAAATACTTTGCGGTACCGGCGAGTACTGACGTTTTTCCTATACCTAAGAGATTAACTGAAGTTGTTACTAAGGAGTGGGATAGACCCGGTGTGCCGTTCTCACCCCCTCCAATATTTAGAAAGATGTTTCCAATAGACGCCACCACACGGGACTTATGGCAAACGGTCCCTAAGGTGGAGGGAGCAGTCTCTACTTTAGCTAAGCGCACCACTATCCCGGTGGAGGATAGCTGTGCTTTTTCAGATCCTATGGATAAAAAATTAGAGGGTTACCTTAAGAAAATGTTTGTTCAACAAGGTTTTATATTGCAACCCCTTGCATGCATCGCGCCGATTACGGCTGCGGCAGCATTTTGGATTGAGTCTCTGGAAGAGAACCTTAGTTCCGCTACGCTGGACGACATTACGGACAGGCTTAGAGTCCTTAAACTAGCTAATTCATTCATTTCGGAGGCCGTAGTACATTTAACCAAACTTACGGCTAAGAATTCAGGATTCGCCATTCAGGCACGTAGGGCGCTGTGGCTAAAATCCTGGTCGGCTGATGTAACTTCTAAGTCCAAATTACTTAATATACCTTTCAAGGGGCAAACTTTATTTGGGCCCGGTTTGAAAGAAATTATCGCTGACATTACAGGAGGTAAGGGCCACGCTCTACCTCAAGACAAAGCCAAAGCTAAGGCTAGACAGTCTAATTTTCGTCCCTTTCGGAATTTCAAAGCAGGTGCAGCATCAACTTCCACTGCACCAAAACAGGAAGGAGCTGTTGCTCGTTACAGACAAGGCTGGAAACCTAACCAGTCCTGGAATAAGGGCAAGCAGGCCAGAAAACCTGCTGCTGCCCCTAAGACAGCATGAACCGAGGGCCCCCGATCCGGGACCGGATCTAGTGGGGGGCAGACTCTCTCTCTTCGCCCAGGCTTGGGCAAGAGATGTCCAGGATCCCTGGGCGCTAGAGATCATATCTCAGGGATACCTTCTAGACTTCAAATTATCTCCCCCAAGAGGGAGATTTCATCTGTCAAGGTTGTCAACAAGCCAAATAAAGAAAGACGCGTTTCTACGCTGTGTACAAGATCTATTATTAATGGGAGTGATCCATCCGGTTCCGCGGTCGGAACAAGGACAAGGGTTTTACTCAAACCTGTTTGTGGTCCCCAAAAAAGAGGGAACTTTCAGGCCAATCTTGGATTTAAAGATCCTAAACAAATTCCTAAGAGTTCCATCGTTCAAAATGGAAACTATTCGGACAATCTTACCCATGATCCAAAAGGGTCAGTACATGACCACAGTGGATTTAAAGGATGCTTACCTTCACATACCGATTCACAAAGATCATTACCGGTATCTCAGGTTTGCCTTCTTAGACAGGCATTACCAGTTTGTAGCCCTTCCATTCGGATTGGCTACGGCTCCAAGAATCTTCACAAAGGTTCTGGGTGCCCTTCTAGCGGTTCTGAGACAGCGAGGAATTTCGGTAGCTCCGTACCTAGACGACATTCTGATACAAGCTTCAAGCTTTCAAACTGCCAAGTCTCATACAGAGTTAGTTCTGGCATTTCTAAGGTCGCATGGATGGAAAGTGAACGAAAAGAAGAGTTCTCTCTTGCCTCTCACAAGAGTTCCATTCTTGGGGACTCTTATAGATTCTGTAGAAATGAAGATTTATCTGACAGAAGACAGATTAACAAAGCTTCTAAATACATGCCGTGTCCTTCATTCCATTCAACTCCCGTCAGTAGCTCAATGCATGGAGGTGATCGGCTTAATGGTAGCAGCAATGGACATAGTACCCTTTGCACGCCTACATCTCAGACCGCTGCAATTGTGCATGCTGAGTCAGTGGAATGGGGATTACTCAGATTTGTCCCCCACTCTGAATCTGGATCAAGAGACCAGAAACTCTCTTCTATGGTGGCTTTCTCGGCCACATCTGTCCAGGGGGATGCCGTTCAGCAGGCCGGACTGGACAATTGTAACAACAGACGCCAGCCTTCTAGGTTGGGGCGCTGTCTGGAATTCTCTGAAGGCTCAGGGACAATGGAGTCAGGAGGAAAGTCTCCTGCCAATAAACATTCTGGAATTGAGAGCAGTTCTCAATGCCCTTCTAGCTTGGCCCCAGTTAAAGACTCGGGGGTTCATCAGGTTTCAGTCGGACAACATCACGACTGTAGCTTACATCAACCATCAGGGAGGGACAAGAAGCTCCCTAGCAATGATAGAAGTATCAAAGATAATTCGCTGGGCAGAGTCTCACTCTTGCCACCTATCAGCAATCCACATCCCGGGAGTGGAGAACTGGGAGGCGGATTTCTTGAGTCGCCAGACTCTTCATCCGGGGGAGTGGGAACTTCATCCGGAGGTCTTTGCCCAAATACTTCGACGTTGGGGCAAACCAGAGATAGATCTCATGGCGTCTCGCCAGAACGCCAAACTTCCTCGCTACGGATCCAGATCCAGGGATCCGGGAGCGGTTCTGATAGATGCTTTGACAGCACCTTGGAACTTCAGGATGGCTTATGTGTTTCCACCCTTCCCGCTGCTTCCTCGATTGATTGCCAAAATCAAACAGGAGAGAGCATCAGTGATTCTAATAGCGCCTGCATGGCCGCGCAGGACTTGGTATGCAGATCTAGTGGACATGTCATCCTGTCCGCCTTGGTCTCTACCTCTAAGACAGGACCTTCTGATTCAGGGTCCATTCAAACATCAAAGTCTAACTTCTCTGAAGCTGACTGCTTGGAAATTGAACGCTTGATTTTATCAAAACGTGGTTTTTCTGAGTCGGTTATTGATACCCTGATACAGGCTAGGAAGCCTGTTACCAGAAAGATTTACCATAAAATATGGCGTAAATACCTATACTGGTGTGAATCCAAAGATTACTCCTGGAGTAAGGTTAGGATTCCTAGGATATTGTCTTTTCTACAAGAAGGTTTAGAAAAGGGTTTATCGGCTAGCTCATTAAGGGGACAGATCTCAGCTCTGTCCATCTTGTTGCACAGGCGTCTGTCAGAAAATTCAGACATCCAGGCCTTTTGTCAGGCTTTAGCTAGGATCAAGCCTGTGTTTAAAACTGTTGCTCCGCCATGGAGTTTAAACTTAGTTCTTAACGTTTTACAGGGTGTTCCGTTTGAACCCCTTCATTCCATTGATATAAAATTGTTATCTTGGAAAGTTCTATTTTTAATGGCTATTTCCTCGGCTCGAAGAGTCTCTGAGTTATCAGCCCTACATTGTGATTCTCCTTATCTGATCTTTCACTCAGACAAGGTAGTTCTGCGTACTAAACCTGGGTTCTTACCTAAGGTTGTCTCTAATAGGAATATCAATCAAGAGATTGTTGTTCCATCCTTGTGTCCAAATCCTTCTTCAAAGAAGGAACGTCTTCTACACAATCTGGATGTAGTTCGTGCCCTCAAGTTCTACTTGCAGGCAACTAAAGATTTTCGCCAAACTTCTTCCCTGTTTGTCGTTTATTCTGGACAGAGGAGAGGTCAAAAAGCTTCTGCTACCTCTCTCTCTTTTTGGCTTCGTAGCATAATACGTTTAGCCTATGAGACTGCTGGACAGCAGCCTCCTGAAAGAATTACAGCTCATTCCACTAGAGCTGTGGCTTCCACTTGGGCCTTTAAGAATGAGGCCTCTGTTGAACAGATTTGCAAGGCTGCAACTTGGTCTTCGCTTCATACTTTTTCCAAATTTTACAAATTTGACACTTTTGCTTCTTCGGAGGCTATTTTTGGGAGAAAGGTTCTTCAGGCAGTGGTTCCTTCTGTATAATGAGCCTGCCTATCCCTCCCGTCATCCGTGTACTTTTGCTTTGGTATTGGTATCCCAGAAGTAATGATGACCCGTGGACTGATCACACATAACAGAAGAAAACATAATTTATGCTTACCTGATAAATTCCTTTCTTCTGTTGTGTGATCAGTCCACGGCCCGCCCTGTTTTTTACGGCAGGTACATATTTTTTAAATTATAATTCAGTCACCACTACACCCTTGGCTTCTCCTTTCTCGTTGGTCTTTGGTCGAATGACTGGAGGTGACGTAGAGGGGAGGAGCTATATAGCAACTCTGCTGGGTGAATCCTCTTGCACTTCCTGTAGGGGAGCAGATAATATCCCAGAAGTAATGATGACCCGTGGACTGATCACACAACAGAAGAAAGGAATTTATCAGGTAAGCATAAATTATGTTTTCGCGCCACTAATGCGCAGTTGTTTTTGGAAGGCAAGGCATGCAGATGCATGTGTGAGGTGCTAAGATACTCTGAAAAAGCTTACAGAAGGCGTCATTTGGTATCGTATTCCCCTCTGGGCTTGGTTGGGTCTCAGCAAAGCAGATTCCTGGGACTGTATAGGGGTTAAATGTAAAAACGGCTCCGGTTCCGTTATTTTAAGGGTTAAAGCTTTCAAATTTGGTGTGCAATACTTTTAAGGCTTTAAGACACTGTGGTGAAATTTTGGTGAATTTTGAATAATTGCTTCATATTTTTTCGCATATTCAGTAATAAAGTGTGTTCTGTTTAAAATTTAAAGTGACAGTAACTGTTTTATTTTAAAACGTTTTTTGTGCTTTGTTGACAAGTTTAAGCCTGTTTAACATGTCTGAACCATCAGATAAACGATGTTCTATGTGTATGGAAGCCAATGTGTCTCCCCATTTAAATATATGTGATAATTGTGACATGGTGTCCAAACAAAGTAGGGACAATGATGCCACAGATAATAATAGTGCCCAAGATGATTCTTCAGATGAGGGGAGTAAGCATGGTACTGCATCACCCCCTTCTGTGTCTACACCAGTTTTGCCCACACAAGAGGCCCCTAGTACATCTAGTGCGCCAATACTTATTACTATGCAACAATTAACGGCTGTTATGGATAATTCTATTGCAGATATTTTATCTAAAATGCCTACTTATCAAAGAAAGCGCGATTGCTCTGTTTTAAACACTGAAGAGCAAGAGGACGCTGATGATAACGCTTCTGACATACCCTCACACCAATCTGAAGGGGCCAGGAGGGAGGTTTTGTCTGAGGGAGAAATTTCAGATTCAGGGAAAATTTCTCAACAAGCTGAACCTGATGTTGTAACATTTTAAATTTAAATTAGAACATCTCCGCGCACTGCTTAAGGAGGTATTATCTACTCTGGATGATTGTGACAATTTGGTCATTCCAGAGAAATTATGTAAGATGGATAAGTTCCTAGAGGTTCCGGTGCCCCCCAATGTTTTTCCTATACCCAAGCGGGTGGCGGATATAGTAAACAAGGAATGGGAAAGGCCCGGCATACCTTTTGTGCCTCCCCCTATATTTAAGAAATTATTTCCTATAGTCGACCCCAGAAAGGACTTATGGCAGACAGTCCCTAAGGTCGAGGGGGCGGTCTCTACTCTAAACAAACGCACTACTATTCCCATAGAAGATAGTTGTGCTTTTAAAGATCCTATGGATAAAAAATTAGAGGGTTTGCTTAAAAAAATGTTTGTTCAGCAAGGTTACCTTCTTCAACCAATTTCATGCATTGTTCCTGTCACTACGGCGGCGTGTTTCTGGTTCGAAGAACTAGAAAAGTCGCTCGATAAAGAATCTTCGTATGAGGAGGTTATGGGCAGAGTTCATGCACTTAAATTGGCTAACTCTTTTATTCTAGATGCCGCTTTGCAATTAGCGAGATTAGCGGCGAAAAATTCGGGGTTTGCTATCGTGGCGCGCAGAGCGCTCTGGCTGAAGTCTTGGTCAGCGGATGTGTCTTCCAAGACAAAATTACTTAACATCCCTTTCAAGGGCAAAACACTGTTTGGGCCTGATTTGAAAGAGATTATTTCAGACATCACCGGAGGAAAGGGCCACGCCCTTCCTCAGGATAGGTCTTTTAAGGCTAGAAATAAGCCTAATTTTCGTCCCTTTCGCAGAAACGGACCAGCCTCTACTTCTACATCCTCTAAGCAACAGGGTAATACTTCTCAACCCAAACCAGCCTGGAGACCGATGCAAGGCTGGAACAAGGGTAAGCAGGCCAAGAAGCCTGCCACTGCTACCAAAACAGCATGAAGGGATGGCCCCCGATCCGGGACCGGATCTGGTGGGGGGCAGACTTTCTCTCTTTGCTCAGGCCTGGGCAAGAGATGTTCAGGATCCTTGGGCACTAGAAATAGTTTCTCAAGGTTATCTCCTAGAATTCAAGGAACTACCCCCAAGGGGAAGGTTCCACAGGTCTCAATTATCTTCAAACCAAATAAAGACAGGCATTCTTACATTGTGTAGAAGACCTGTTAAGGATGGGAGTAATTCATCCAGTTCCAATAAGAGAACAAGGGATGGGGTTTTACTCCAACCTGTTCATAGTTCCCAAAAAAGAGGGAACGTTCAGACCAATTCTAGATCTCAAGATCCTAAACAAATTTCTCAGGGTTCCATCGTTCAAAATGGAAACCATTCGAACGATCCTTCCTACCATCCAGGAAGGTCAATTCATGACCACGGTGGATTTAAAGGATGCATACCTCCATATTCCTATCCACAAGGAACATCATCAGTTCCTAAGGTTCGCTTTTCTGGACAAGCATTACCAGTTTGTGGCACTTCCATTCGGGTTAGCCACTGCTCCGAGAATTTTCACAAAGGTACTAGGGTCCCTTCTAGCGGTTCTAAGACCAAGGGGCATTGCAGTAGTACCGTACTTGGACGACATCCTGATTCAAGCGTCGTCTCTGTCAAAAGCAAAGGCTCATACAGACATCGTCCTAGCCTTTCTCAGATCTCACGGATGGAAAGTAAACATAGAAAAAAGTTCTCTTTCCCCGTCAACAAGAGTTCCCTTCTTGGGAACAATAATAGACTCCTTAGAAATGAGAATTTTTCTGACAGAGGTCAGAAAATCAAAACTTCTAAGCTCTTGTCAAATTCTTCATTCTGTTCTTCATCCTTCCATAGCACAGTGCATGGAAGTAATAGGATTGATGGTTGCGGCAATGGACATAGTTCCTTTTGCACGAATTCATCTAAGACCATTACAACTGTGCATGCTCAGACAGTGGAATGGGGATTATTCAGACTTGTCTCCGATGATTCAAGTAGATCAAAGGACCAGAGATTCACTCCGTTGGTGGCTAATCCTGGACAATCTGTCACAGGGAATGAGCTTCCGCAGACCAGAGTGGGTCATTGTCACGACCGACGCCAGTCTGGTGGGCTGGGGCGCGGTCTGGGAACCCCTGAAAGCTCAGGGTCTATGGTCTCGGGAAGAATCTCTTCTCCCGATAAACATTCTGGAACTGAGAGCGATATTCAATGCTCTCAAAGCTTGGCCTCATCTAGCAAAGGCCAAATTCATAAGGTTTCAATCAGACAACATGACGACAGTTGCTTATATCAACCATCAGGGGGGAACAAGGAGTTCCCTGGCGATGGAGGAAGTGACCAAGATAATTCAATGGGCGGAGGATCACTCCTGCCACTTGTCTGCAATCCACATCCCAGGAGTGGAAAATTGGGAAGCGGATTTTCTGAGTCGTCAGACATTCCATCCGGGGGAGTGGGAACTCCACCCGGAAATCTTTGCCCAAATAACTCAATTATGGGGCATTCCAGACATGGATCTGATGGCGTCTCGCCAGAACTTCAAGGTTCCTTGTTACGGGTCCAGATCCAGGGATCCCAAGGCGACTCTAGTAGATGCACTAGTAGCACCTTGGACCTTCAACCTAGCTTATGTATTCCCACCGTTTCCTCTCATTCCCAGGCTGGTAGCCAGGATCAATCAGGAGAGGGCTTCGGTGATCTTGATAGCTCCTGCGTGGCCACGCAGGACTTGGTATGCAGACCTGGTGAATATGTCATCGGCTCCACCATGGAAGCTACCTTTGAGACAGGACCTTCTTGTTCAAGGTCCATTCGAACATCCGAATCTGGTTTCTCTCCAACTGACTGCTTGGAGATTGAACGCTTGATTTTATCAAAGCGTGGGTTTTCAGATTCTGTAATAGATACTCTTATTCAGGCTAGAAAGCCTGTAACTAGAAAGATTTACCATAAGATATGGAAAAAATATATCTATTGGTGTGAATCTAAAGGATTCCCATGGAACAAGATAAAAATTCCTAGGATTTTATCCTTTCTACAAGAGGGTTTGGAGAAGGGATTATCTGCAAGTTCTCTGAAGGGACAGATTTCTGCGTTATCTGTTTTACTTCACAAAAGGCTGGCAGCTGTGCCAGACGTTCAGGCGTTTGTTCAGGCTCTGGTTAGAATCAAGCCTGTTTACAGACCTTTGACTCCTCCCTGGAGTCTCAATCTAGTTCTTTCAGTTCTTCAAGGGGTTCCGTTTGAACCCTTACATTCCGCAGATATTAAGTTATTATCTTGGAAAGTTTTGTTTTTGGTTGCAATTTCTTCTGCTAGAAGAGTTTCAGAGTTATCTGCTCTGCAGTGTTCTCCACCCTATCTGGTGTTCCATGCAGTTAAGGTGGTTTTGCGTACTAAGCCTGGTTTTCTTCCGAAAGTCGTTTCCAACAAGAATATTAACCAGGAGATAGTTGTACCTTCTTTGTGCCCGAATCCAGTTTCAAAGAAGGAACGTTTGTTACACAATTTGGACGTCGTCCGTGCTCTAAAATTCTATTTAGAGGCCACTAAAGATTTCAGACAAACTTCTTCTTTGTTTGTTGTTTATTCTGGTAAAAGGAGAGGTCAAAAAGCAACTTCTACCTCTCTTTCCTTTTAGCTTAAAAGCATTATCCGTTTGGCTTATGAGACTGCCGGACGGCAGCCTCCTGAAAGAATCACAGCTCACTCCACTAGGGCTGTGGCTTCCACATGGGCCTTCAAGAACAAAGCTTCTGTTGACCAGATATGTAAGGCAGCGACTTGGTCTTCACTGCACACTTTTGCCAAATTTTACAAATTCGATACTTTTGCTTCTTCAGAGGCTATTTTTGGGGGAGAGGTTTTGCAAGCCGTGGTGCCTTCCATTTAGGTGACCTGATTTGCTCCCTCCCTTCATCCGTGTCCTAAAGCTTTGGTATTGGTTCCCACAAGTAAGGATGACGCCGTGGACCGGACACACCGATGTTGGAGAAAACAGAATTTATGCTTACCTGATAAATTACTTTCTCCAACGGTGTGTCCGGTCCACGGCCCGCCCTGGTTTTTTTAATCAGGTTTTGTCCCGGCGGAGGTATGTTGCACCTTTCATTATAGACTGGCGCGCTTTCGTGTTCTACTGAGGCAGGTTTTTGGAGTTGCTGGAGGATCCCACTCTTAATGGGTATGGGGATTCTCAGTCTTAATCTTCAACTGGCTTGCATGCATAGACATAAGGGAATGAAGTAATCTTCTTATAGTCTTTGTTATTTGTGTATCCTTTTCCAGTTCTTAGCTTGGAAGTCTCGGACCCCTGTTGGGCTGGTCCAGCGGGTCTGTCCGTTCTTCCTGGGCGATAACCTACGGGTTTCCTTATCTTTTATTTTAATGGATGATTTTTATTTGGTCTAAAGCTCATGTTGTTGTGATGTTTCCTTCGGGAACCTTCTTCTCTGGAATTGATACTCGGGATTTTGTGGTCGCACTGTTTACTTTTACAAAGGTTTGTTCAAGAGGTGAGGATGTACTAGTCCTATGCTGTCTGACTGTTCTTTATCCCTCCATCTTGGGGGAGAATCTATGTGGCCTTGACAGTGCTGGGGCCCTTGGTTTCAGGCTGGTCCTGACTGGGTACAAATCCTTCTGTCTTTGAGGAATAGTTCAGACACGTGGTGCCTTTTTTATGTCCGGCTGGTCCGGTGAGAGCGCCCTATTGGGTGCTTAAAAGCCTGGGGGATTGGTTCAGTCCTCATTTGCATTTCAATCTAGTGGGCCAGGACTCTGTTGAGATCTGCGGTGACATGCTCAGTCATTTTCTGATTTTTTCGGGAACTAGAGTGTTCCTTCCCGTTGTGGGTTGGAGGCTTGGAGGATTTTACTTCATACCGCCGTTCTTGCGGTTTTGCCTTTCATGGTCTCTTTGGAAGTGTCCTTTTTAGAACTTGTTCCTTTTAGAGGTTCTCTTTCTTTGGGTTGAGACTTTCTGGACTTCATCCGTTTTTTTTCTGGTGGCTTTGGCCGCTTAATTAGGAAGTGAAGGCCATTAAGGCTATGTCTTCGGGAGTTAGTCATCTCCATATCAGGGGTGATAGGAGGTGTTGTCTCTTTTCAAGATTTTTGCTTAGGGGATGTTTTTCTGCCTGGGTTGGGGATTCTTTGCATTCTTCTCTCTTGGGTATGGTCCTCTGGAACATTAATCTGAAAGGTTTATGGAGACTAGCCTTTCTTTCTACTCCCTCCTTCGGGTGACTCGGTTCTCGTTCTCATTTCCCTTAGTGTTGCCCTTGGGGCCTTTAAGCTCTAGAGAAATTGTGGGGGGTGTTGACCTCCAGCTAAGGTTGTTCTCTTCCCTTTGGCCTGGGAATTACGAGTGAGCTCTGTACCCGTTCTCTGGGTTCCCCGGTTTTCATTCCCTGTGAGGTCTGATTGCTTCAGACGGGGTATCTTGTGTTCCCTGGGGGTGTCGTTCTTTCTAGGACGATTCTGGGTCCCGGGTCCAGAGTTCTTGTCTTGGATCCTTCTTGGATGTCTGGAGACTTATGATCCTTGATCCTGTGGAATGGTTCAGGATGACCCAGTTTTTTCAGGGACCCTATGTTGCGACATAGGAGCTAGCTCATTGGGCTTGCAAACAGGAAGGCCAGAGTTCACATCCACCTTTTGGGTACTGGTTATAAACTTTAAGGCCTGACTTATCCTTCGGACTTAGTGTGCTCCTCTTCATGGGGAGTTTTTTCTCTGTTGGGTCAACAGTGGTGTCTGGATGATTTTTTCATTCGGTCCGTATTTTGATCATACTATGGCTTCATGTCTTGTGGACATGTACGCTGTTCTTATCTGTGCCCTTCTCTTTTGAGGGGATAGTCTGTCTTCCTTATGAGCTGGGGTTTCCTCTCTCTGGAGGGTCATTGTCCTGCCCTGTGTGTAGGAGGTTGGATCAGGTGGCTTATTTCTGTAAGGGCCAGCATCTGCTGCTCTGTTCCACCTGTTGGAAATTGATCTCTCTACGTTTTTAGAGACTGTCTAAGAGAGTTGTGACAGGTCTTCCTACGGATCTATTGCACTTTTCTCTGTTCCAGGTCCTAGGGGGTCTCCTTGGGAGTGCCTTATTTTGGAGGAGCAGATTGGGTTGGCACCCAAGCTCTGTTGGGGTGGGTGAGTCCCCCCTTTTCTTTCCATTCCCTGGGGGCTTGTGGTTGGGGTTTTTCTGCCCCCCCTGTCCATCAGACATGCCTGTCGCTTGGGCTGGTCCGGTGTTGGAGCAGAATCTGAGATCTGTTGCACGGCTAATTCGTCCTCTGAGCATTCAAGGTACGGTAAGCCTCTTTGAGGTTTCTCCTTTCAACACGTTAAAGTTTGTGGGAAGGACTGGCGGCTCTTAGCCTGCAACGTTATCCGCTGGTTAGTGGATTCTTAGCAATCTGAAAGATTCTATCTTCAGCTGCTTTCTACTTGCCCTGCAAGTATTTAAGTTTCAAGGTTATTTTTAGATGACTGCAGCATGCAGTGTTTTTGCTTCAGGTGTTGTTCGTCAGACCTATCTGAGCTTGCTGCACGAGGTTTCGTTTCTGAATATTTCGGTATTCTGAGCTACCTTTTTGCGACTTGAAGACCGTCGTCTTCAGTTGCTTTTTAGAGTGCGGTTGCACTGTGTTAGGGGAAGTTCCTCTCTCTCTGTTTCAGACTCCCGGCCTTATCCCGTGGTTTCTGTATTTCTGGGGGCCTGGGTGTTGCCTTCCCTTGTTTCTATGAGACTGGTTGGGTCTCTGTTAGCCTGACCCAGTTTCTCTGATTTTTTTGCTCTGTGTTTTTATTTAGGACTCGTCGTGCCCTTTTTAGTTTTTTTTTTTTTTTTTTTTTTTTCTAGAGTTCCTTATGCTAGCTGGACAGCTAGCTCAGCATACTATTGCACTGTGGCTACTCTTCACTGTAGCAATCCGAGGGTTGCAAGTTCAATCCCCGGCGAGGTCAACTCAGCCTTTTCTCCTTTCAAGGTCGATAAGATGAGCAGCGCCTTGAGTCCCTTAAGGGGGAGATTAGCCGCGCTTTACAAGTACAATCATGTTTTCTCCGTGTCTTTTCTTCTTTGTGGAAGAATACGGTAGCTTGTTCCCTTTCTTTAGTATGGGGCGTGTTGTTTGGAGACAGACTGCCGGCCGACAGTGTCTCCTGGAGGCTGTTGACTCAGTCAAGTCTAGTTCCTGCGGTCTCTAGCAAGGCTTGTGGACTATATGCGGGTCAGTGTCAGTGGGCTTTTTCCTTTTTCTCAAAATTGTTCTCTGCTTGGACGAAGCAGGATTTTGTTGGGTAGGGGTTTTCAGGCCTATTGCCCTCAGAATGGGGGCCGCCTCTTGTACCCTCCCGTTTTTGCATTTAGTGTCCTCTATATCTTGGATATTGTTTTCCCAAAAGTAATGAATGCAGCTGTGGACTCTTTCCATTTATGAAGAAAAGCTTAAATTATACTTACCTGATAATTTTCTTTTCTTCAGAGTCCACAGCTCCCCGGCCGTATTTTTTCTGTGTGGCGTCTGTGTATTTTTGTTCTTCTGGCACCTTTTCACCCTGATATTTCTTCTACTGTTCCCTGTTCTCTCTGCAGAATAACAGGGGGATGAGGGAAGTGGGAGGAGTATTTAAGCCTTTGGCTGGGGTGTCTTTGCCTTCTCCTGGTGGCCAGGTTCTGAATTCCCAAAAGTAATGAATGTAGCTGTGGACTCTTTCCATCTGAAGAAAATTAAAATTATCAGGTAAGCATAATTTAAGTTTTTAAACAACATTCCAATTTACTTTTATTACTTACTTGCTTGCTTCATTCTTTGGGTATAATTTGTTGAAGAATTGGCATTCACATGTGAAGCTACTGAGCCTATTTAGACATGCTTTTCAACAAAGGATAAGAGAGAATGAAGCAAATTAGATAATATAAGTAAATTGGAAAGTTGTTTAAAATGACACACTCTTTCTAAATCATAAAAGAAAAAGAAATCTGGGTTTCATGTCTCTTTAAGCCAATGGTGGTTTAAATCTGAAATAATTTTGGATGCAAAATATTGGTTTGGCGTTGTTGACCTCCCTTTTTAATTCTATACAGATTGAACAGCATGTACATCTTCCTCTCTTGTTCCTAGTGCCAAGGCGTCTCTTATACGTTCTGCTAATCCTGTGTGGTTACATATCTCACGCTATACAATCCAGGAAGTAATCTGTCCCACATTCAGAACTGGTTTCTCAGATGTTGGCTTTGATATACAGTGCACTCATTTTTACCTACTCTATTACAGAGGGAATAAAATCAGAGGGTGTACATTATATAAGTCACTCCACAAGCCACAAAACCACAGGAGCTGCCCCTTCTAGTCACACACAGAGCAGGAAACCCATAAAAACCCCTACTAGTAAATCTCTGTGGCTGCTACGTTGGCAGCCTAATACTTCTCTTCTACTGTTTAATCACTAACAAGAACTTTCATTCCATCCACCCAGTGATGACTTCATTAGCCACAGAAAATAAACCTCAATAGACTCCTGCTCAGATTTCCAAGGCTACAGTTTTACAGGATTACAGGACTCCCTCATCTGGTGTCCCCTAACAACCTTCATAAAATTGTTACTTTACAATCCATATGACCTCAGATGTTTCTGCCTTTTTTCAGACCTATGCAAAGTTCTCTGGAGCTCCCCTGAAAGTGCATAAGATATCAAACCCCTGGAGAAGTCCATCAGGTAATAAAAGCACTGGTTAGTATTTGTCAGCTGCAGGTTATGTTATCAGAAGTGACAACTATTCATGCTAGACACAAACTTTATGGTCCTACCTTATCTCTATAAAACAATAGAACATGTTTAAGACACATTCTCATACACCCATCTTGCATGTCACAGGTTATCTTCCAGCACTAAAGACACAAGACGATGGAGTTGTGTTCCAAACCAACAGAATTATTACTCACCTCAGGAAGCAGGTGAGAATAATGCAGAAGCTGTTCTGCAATAACACGTTTTCTCCAACATAGGTGTGTCCGGTCCACGGCGTCATCCTTACTTGTGGGATATTCTCTTCCCCAACAGGAAATGGCAAAGAGCCCAGCAAAGCTGGTCACATGATCCCTCCTAGGCTCCGCCTACCCCAGTCATTCTCTTTGCCGTTGTACAGGCAACATCTCCACGGAGATGGCTTAGAGTTTTTTAGTGTTTAACTGTAGTTTTTCATTATTCAATCAAGAGTTTGTTATTTTCAAATAGTGCTGGTACGTACTATTTACTCAGAAACAGAAAAGAGATGAAGAATTCTGTTTGTATGAGGAAAATGATTTTAGCAACCGTAACTAAAATCCATGGCTGTTCCACACAGGACTGTTGAGAGCATTAACTTCAGTTGGGGGAACAGTTTGCAGTCCTTGCTGCTTGAGGTATGACACATTCTAACAAGACGATGTAATGCTGGAAGCTGTCATTTTCCCTATGGGATCCGGTAAGCCATGTTTATTACGATTGTAAATAAGGGCTTCACAAGGGCTTATTTAGACTGTAGACATTTTTTGGGCTAAATCGATTGATATTAACACTTATTTAGCCTTGAGGAATCATTTATTCTGGGTATTTTGATATAATAATATCGGCAGGCACTGTTTTAGACACCTTATTCTTTAGGGGCTTTCCCAAAGCATAGGCAGAGTCTCATTTTCGCGCCGGTGTTGCGCACTTGTTTTTGAGAGGCATGGCATGCAGTCGCATGTGAGAGGAGCTCTGATACTTATAAAAGACTTCTGAAGGCATCATTTGGTATCGTATTCCCCTTGGGTTTGGTTGGGTCTCAGCAAAGCAGATACCAGGGACTGTAAAGAGGTTAAAGCTTAAAACGGCTCCGGTTCCGTTATTTTAAGGGTTAAAGCTTCCAAAATTGGTGTGCAATATTTTCAAGGCTTTAAGACACTGTGGTGAAAGTTTGGTGAATTTTGAACAATTCCTTCATGTTTTTTCGCAATTGCAGTAATAAAGTGTGTTCAGTTTAAAATTTAAAGTGACAGTAACGGTTTTATTTCAAAACGTTTTTTGTACTTTCTTATCAAGTTTATGCCTGTTTAACATGTCTGAACTACCAGATAGACTGTGTTCTGAATGTGGGGAAGCCAGAATTCCTATTCATTTAAATAAATGTGATTTATGTGATAATGACAATGATGCCCAAGATGATTCCTCAAGTGAGGGGAGTAAGCATGGTACTGCATCATTCCCTCCTTCGTCTACACGAGTCTTGCCCACTCAGGAGGCCCCTAGTACATCTAGCGCGCCAATACTCCTTACTATGCAACAATTAACGGCTGTAATGGATAATTCTGTCAAAAACATTTTAGCCAAAATGAACCCTTGTCAGCGTAAGCGTGGATGCTCTGTTTTAGTTACTGAAGAGCATGACGACGCTGATATTAATATCTCTGAAGGGCCCCTAACCCAATCTGAGGGGGCCAGGGAGGTTTTGTCTGAGGGAGAAATTACTGATTTAGGGAATATTTCTCAGCAGGCTGAATCTGATGTGATTACTTTTAAATTTAAATTGGAACATCTCCGCATTTTGCTTAAGGAGGTATTATCCACTCTGGATGATTGTGAAAATTTGGTCATCCCAGAGAAACTATGTAAAATGGACAAGTTCCTAGAGGTGCCGGGGCTCCCAGAAGCTTTTCCTATACCCAAGCGGGTGGCGGACATTGTTAATAAAGAATGGGAAAGGCCCGGTATTCCTTTCGTCCCTCCCCCCATATTTAAAAAATTGTTTCCTATGGTCGACCCCAGAAAGGACTTATGGCAGTCAGTCCCCAAGGTCGAGGGAGCGGTTTCTACTTTAAACAAACGCACCACTATTCCCATAGAGGATAGTTGTGCTTTCAAAGATCCTATGGATAAAAAATTAGAAGGTTTGCTTAAAAAGATGTTTGTTCAGCAGGGTTACCTTCTACAACCCATTTCATGCATTGTCCCTGTCACTACAGCAGCATATTTCTGGTTTGATGAACTGATTAAGGTGCTCGATAGTGACTCTCCTCCTTATGAGGAGATTATGGACAGAGTCAATCTAGACGCCTCTTTGCAATTGGCTAAGTTAGCGGCTAAGAATTCTGGGTTTGCTATTGTGGCGCGCAGAGCGCTTTGGTTGAAATCTTGGTCGGCTGATGCGTCTTCCAAGAACAAGCTACTAAACATTCCTTTCAAGGGGAAAACGCTGTTTGGTCCTGACTTGAAAGAGATTATCTCTGATATCACTGGGGGTAAGGGCCATGCCCTTCCTCAGGATCGGCCTTTCAAGGCAAAAAATAGACCTAATTTTCGTCCCTTTCGTAAAAACGGACCAGCCCAAGGTGCTACGTCCTCTAAGCAAGAAGGTAATACTTCTCAGGCCAAGCCAGCTTGGAGACCAATGCAAGGCTGGAACAAGGGAAAGCAGGCAAAGAAACCTGCCACTGCTACCAAGACAGCATGAAATATCGGCCCCCGATCCGGGACCGGATCTGGTGGGGGGCAGACTCTCTCTCTTCGCTCAGGCTTGGGCAAGAGATGTTCTGGATCCCTGGGCGCTAGAAATAGTCTCCCAGGGTTATCTTCTGGAATTCAAGGGACTTCCCCCAAGGGGAAGGTTCCACAGGTCTCAGTTGTCTTCAGACCACATAAAAAGACAGGCGTTCTTACATTGCGTAGAAGACCTGTTAAAAATGGGAGTGATTCATCCTGTTCCATTGAGAGAACAAGGGATGGGGTTCTACTCCAATCTGTTCATAGTTCCCAAAAAAGAGGGAACATTCAGACCAATCCTAGATCTCAAGATCTTAAACAAATTTCTCAAGGTCCCATCTTTCAAGATGGAAACCATTCGAACTATTCTTCCTTCCATCCAGGAAGGTCAATTCATGACCACGGTGGATTTAAAGGATGCGTATCTACATATTCCTATCCACAAGGAACATCATCGGTTCCTAAGGTTTGCATTCCTGGACAAACATTTCCAGTTCGTGGCGCTTCCTTTCGGATTAGCCACTGCTCCAAGGATTTTCACAAAGGTACTAGGGTCCCTTCTAGCTGTGCTAAGACCAAGGGGCATTGCAGTAGTACCTTACCTGGACGACATTCTGATTCAAGCGTCGTCCCTCCCTCGAGCAAAGGCTCACACGGACATCGTCCTGGCCTTTCTCAGATCGCACGGCTGGAAAGTGAACGTGGAAAAGAGTTCTCTATCCCCGTCAACAAGGGTTCCCTTCTTGGGAACAATTATAGACTCCTCAGAAATGAGGATTTTTCTAACAGAGGCCAGAAAGACAAAGCTTCTGGACTCTTGTCGAATACTTCATTCCGTCCCTCTTCCTTCCGTAGCTCAGTGCATGGAAGTGATCGGGTTGATGGTAGCGGCAATGGACATAGTTCCTTTTGCGCGCATTCATCTAAGACCATTACAACTGTGCATGCTCAGTCAGTGGAATGGGGACTATACAGACTTGTCTCCAAAGATACAAGTAAATCAGAGGACCAGAGACTCACTCCGTTGGTGGCTGTCCCTGGACAACCTGTCACGAGGGATGACATTCCACAGACCAGAGTGGGTCATTGTCACGACCGCCGCCAGTCTGATGGGCTGGGGCGCGGTCTGGGGATCCCTGAAAGCTCAGGGTCTTTGGTCTCGGGAAGAATCTCTTCTACCGATAAATATTCTGGAACTGAGAGCGATATTCAATGCTCTCAAGGCTTGGCCTCAGCTAGCGAGGACCAAGTTCATACGGTTTCAATCAGACAACATGACGACTGTTGCGTACATCAACCATCAGGGGGGAACAAGGAGTTCCCTAGCGATGGAAGAAGTGACCAAGATCATTCTATGGGCGGAGTCTCACTCCTGCCACCTGTCTGCTATCCACATCCCGGGAGTGGAAAATTGGGAAGCGGATTTTCTGAGTCGTCAGACATTGCATCCGGGGGAGTGGGAACTCCATCCGGAAATCTTTGCCCAAGTCACTCAACTTTGGGGCATTCCAGACATGGATCTGATGGCCTCTCGTCAGAACTTCAAAGTTCCTTGCTACGGGTCCAGATCCAGGGATCCCAAGGCGGCTCTAGTGGATGCACTAGTAGCACCTTGGACCTTCAAACTAGCTTATGTGTTCCCGCCGTTTCCTCTCATCCCCAGGCTGGTAGCCAGGATCAATCAGGAGAGGGCGTCGGTGATCTTGATAGCTCCTGCGTGGCCACGCAGGACTTGGTATGCAGATCTGGTGAATATGTCATCGGCTCCACCTTGGAAGCTACCTTTGAGACGAGACCTTCTTGTTCAGGGTCCGTTCGAACATCCGAATCTGGTTTCACTCCAGCTGACTGCTTGGAGATTGAACGCTTGATTTTATCGAAGCGAGGTTTCTCAGATTCTGTTATCGATACTCTTGTTCAGGCCAGAAAGCCTGTAACTAGAAAGATTTACCACAAAATTTGGAAAAAATATATCTGTTGGTGTGAATCTAAAGGATTCCCTTGGGACAAGGTTAAGATTCCTAGGATTCTATCCTTCCTTCAAGAAGGATTGGAAAAAGGATTATCGGCAAGTTCCCTGAAGGGACAGATTTCTGCCTTGTCGGTGTTACTTCACAAAAAACTGGCAGCTGTGCCAGATGTTCAAGCCTTTGTTCAGGCTCTGGTTAGAATCAAGCCTGTTTACAAACCTTTGACTCCTCCTTGGAGTCTCAATTTAGTTCTTTCAGTTCTTCAGGGGGTTCCGTTTGAACCCTTACATTCCGTTGATATTAAGTTATTATCTTGGAAAGTTTTGTTTTTAGTTGCAATTTCTTCTGCTAGAAGAGTTTCAGAATTATCTGCTCTGCAGTGTTCTCCTCCTTATCTGGTGTTCCATGCAGATAAGGTGGTTTTACGTACTAAACCTGGTTTTCTTCCAAAAGTTGTTTCTAACAAAAACATTAACCAGGAGATTATCGTACCTTCTCTGTGTCCGAAACCAGTTTCAAAGAAGGAACGCTTGTTGCACAATTTGGATGTTGTTCGCGCTCTAAAATTCTATTTAGATGCTACAAAGGATTTTAGACAAACATCTTCCCTGTTTGTTGTTTATTCAGGTCAAAAAGCAACTTCTACCTCTCTCTCTTTTTGGATTAAAAGCATCATCAGATTGGCTTACGAGACTGCCGGACGGCAGCCTCCCGAAAGAATCACGGCTCATTCCACTAGGGCTGTGGCTTCCACATGGGCCTTCAAGAACGAGGCTTCTGTTGATCAGATATGTAGGGCAGCGACTTGGTCTTCACTGCACACTTTTACCAAATTTTACAAGTTTGATACTTTTGCTTCTTCTGAGGCTATTTTTGGGAGAAAGGTTTTGCAAGCCGTGGTGCCTTCCATTTAGGTGACCTGATTTGCTCCCTCCCTTCATCCGTGTCCTAAAGCTTTGGTATTGGTTCCCACAAGTAAGGATGACGCCGTGGACCGGACACACCTATGTTGGAGAAAACAGAATTTATGTTTACCTGATAAATTTCTTTCTCCAACGGTGTGTCCGGTCCACGGCCCGCCCTGGTTTTTTAATCAGGTCTGATAATTTATTTTCTTTAACTACAGTCACCACGGTACCATATGGTTTCTCCTATGCTATTATTCCTCCTTAACGTCGGTCGAATGACTGGGGTAGGCGGAGCCTAGGAGGGATCATGTGACCAGCTTTGCTGGGCTCTTTGCCATTTCCTGTTGGGGAAGAGAATATCCCACAAGTAAGGATGACGCCGTGGACCGGACACACCGTTGGAGAAAGAAATTTATCAGGTAAACATAAATTCTGTTTTTCTGGTGGTTTTGAGGAAGCTTTTCATGCACCATCCTTTAACAAAATACCAAACTGCCCTCTCTGTACAGCATACTCACAAAATTAGTGTGCATATCTTCTCCATCCAGATCTTCTTTAAGACCATCAGACAATAACTTTACAATATACACTGATAAAGCTTTCTGATCTGAACCTTTTGTATAAAAATTTACTTGTTCTCATCTATATCTACTTTTTCGATTAGTTTGGTTATTTCAGACTGCCTGGTGTGAAATTTAAATAGATTTAATATTTAGTTAGCCACACAGTAAGAGAAGACTCTTGTTCCTTCTGCCAATTCCTATCAGTGGAAACACAAGGTTCCCGTAACCAAACCATGATTTCCTAGCCTGTCTGCAAACGTCCATGGAAAAGCAAACTGAGTTATGTCTAGACAAAGGACACACACAATCTTAGTATCCCATAAAGTAGAGCAAAGATGAAGCGGCACAGTCTTCCTGTGCTGCCCCCACTGTATTGCTATAATTTGTTTAATAGTGGTTTTGCAAATATTTATGTATGTTGTTCACAGTAACCTTAGCATCTGTTGAAATTTTATGACGTTACTGTTTTTATCTTCTACTTGTAAAACACGTTACATTTTAATTTTCTCTTCAGAAATACAATGCAGACTATGACCTCTCAGCCAAACAAGGAGCTGACACTTTGGCATTCATGTCCCTGATGGAGGAGAAACTTTTACCGGCACTAGTAGGTTGTATAAATATATACAGAAGGCAAAATAACCCACACAAACACAGCACACTTGTAGATGCCGTTGAGGTTCTTACACTTTTTATAGACAACAATGATGTATTCCTTCATATATATTTATATCTATATTCACATGCAATTATATGTCAACAAACAAACCTCACACATTGCTTCATACATAATAGTCCCTGGGGATTTTTTCCTCTATCCTCTTTCTATTAACAGATTCACAGTTTTTGGATTGATGCAAAGAATTATGTGGAGTATACACGGAAGTGGTATGCAGAAGCAATTCCTTTCCCCCTCAACTTCTTCATTCCCAACCAAATGCACAAGAGACACCTGGAACGACTGCAGCTGATTCGTGGAGAGGGGTGGCGGGAGGATGATGAGATCCTGGAAAAACAGGTGGGTTATTGACCAGTGGCAAGAGCATTTGCACCCCCAAAATGATCTTGAAACATTGGAAATGGAACATATATCAAGAGAATAGGATGAGCTGTAACTTTACATCATTTCATATTCCGTGACCAACATTTACTTATTTATAACTCAAATGTGTTGGGAATGTTTGGTGAGGGACCTAGAACACCTTTTCTGCTCTTTTGAACTTTTTATGTTAGGGCCTTTCAAGGCAGTTAGTATCTTTTTAATTTCAGACTAATATGTGATGTCATAATAAATTGCTAAACATCTAAAGGACTTACCAAGTGTCAACATAGTTCAGGAGATATAGTATCCCTTATGTTGAAGTTCACAAGCAGTAAAGGTATTTTTAATATGGTTAGATTTTTATTGATAGTTATCCTATAGCTTACAAACTGCAGCTTAAAAACCAGTAGCATTGGCGGTGCTCAAGGATATTAATACTCAGTATCTCACAAACATAACAAACAAACCTTTGTGGATAAACTTGAGATAGACAAAATGTCACAATGAAGGCATAGTGATGCATATTTTGACTAAATTCTATCTATAAAATGTGTTTGTTGTATCACATTTTCCAATATTTAAATAATGCTAAACATACCTGTGCATGCCCCAGATGCAGCAGCCATTGAGTGACAGAATTGTTTCTGCAGGGTGATCTATGACTATGTAGCTATTACATAGACAATTATAGGAGGGCAGTACTGGATATGTTATTTTTTTTATTGTGTAATATTTGCAGAATATTAAATACATTTAAGAAGTGTCTGTCAAAAAAATGCTGTGGTTTTTCATTCCATGTGCCTTTAACCCCTTAATGACCACAATATACCCTGTATGTCACTGGTCGTTAAGGGTTTTTTCAGGACATAATAGCACAAGTCTAGCAAGAACACGTTATTAATGCCCTCCCTCCAGCAGGTTTGTGGAATAAAGCAGTCTCAACACTGGTGGCATGACCGCACTTTAAAACAATCAAGTCCCAAAAAAAGCCAGTGACATACAGGGTACGTCGCTGGTCCTTAAGGGGTTAATACTCTTAGCTGGCTGATACTGTAATGAACACAGTAAAGACCTATTTAAAAGGGACTAAAGATGGGATGTAGTTAAAGGGACATTCCAGACAAAATTGGAATCCACATGGATGCATTTCAGTTTTGAATAGAAGTGTTTTTGTAACATAAAAGGTTATAGCAGTTTCAAATGTGTATTTAAAGGGATGTGCAACCCAAATTTTTTCTTTCATAATTCAGATAGAGCATGTCATTTTTTATTTTTTTTTATAATAATTTTTATTGGTTTTCAATACAGTGTTAACACATTAGAATTTGACAGATTGTTTAGCAAAAAACGCATAGAGTGTTTACATCTCTCATCCCTCTATAACAAAAAGCTCCTTTATTATTATGCAGTTGATACTTCCATTGAGTTCGTATCAGAGCATGTAATTTTAAGCAACTTTCTAATTTACTCCTATTATCCATTTTTCTTCATTCTCTTGGTATCTATATTTGAAAAAGCAGGAATTTAAGCTTAAGAGCCGGTCCAAATGTTAGCATTTGCTGATTGGTGGCTAAATGTAGCCACCATCCAGCAAGCGCTACCCAGGGTGCTGAACCAAAAATGGGCCTGCTCCTAAGCTTTCATTTCTGCTTTTTCAAATAAAAATACCACGAGAACAAAGAACAATTTATAATAGGAGTAATTTAGAAAGTTGCTTAAAAATTAATCATGAAAGTTTAATTTTGACTAGATTATCCATTTAAGTATGCACCATGCACCAGTATTTTAAACACTTGCTATAAGAGCCTAAGGTGCTTGTACCATATGGGAATGACTCAATTTTTTAATTGCTGACCTGATACAAGCCTCACTGACGCCCTGAGCAGCTGCCTTACTAAAAATGCTGGTGCACTGAGAATACCTAGCTATGCTTCACATGCACCAGCAGAGAAAAAATGTTAACACTACAACATTGATGGCTTTGCTAGAAGCATTTTTGCCATTACATGTATATTGCAAATATGTTTCTATTCAAAGACGTAAATCATCTATGTGCATTTATATTTTGACCGGAATGTCCCTTTAAGGACTCTTTGAAATATTACCAGACACTAGGTGCTATCACCACTCTGGTTATTTTTTTATTTTAACTTGATTGATACGTCGCTTTAATATATCTTTTACTATGTTCCTAACAGCATCTAACAGTGGGCCATAACTGCACTCTGGTTGATGCTGGGGGGAACTGTAATTGTTTAAAGTAGTAATTTGATTTTACGTTGATTAAGGCTACAACCTGGCAAAGCTCAATACTGTATCTTATCCCTACAGCTGTACATAGATGCACAGGAGTGTATGACCCTCCTCTCACAGAGACTGGGAACACAGAAATTCTTCTTTGGTGACTCGTAAGTACCTGGAAAATCATCTCTTCTCTGTGAGATTCCACACTGCACACAAACAGCAGCTAATTATTTAGTCAAACGCAGGATTGCAATTTCTACAGACCATTCCTGTGCGTAGACAGGCTGATGCACAAGCAATTTTCCATCCACATCAATTTAACTGTTGTTAATCTCTGTGACCTAGGGTTTGTATGCAAAAAATACAGCTCTATTATATAAAACTTATCCCACAATGAAAATCTTTATGTACTTCACCAGCAGAAATTGCAGGGAATTTCTGTATATAAAAACAAGCAAGTACGGGAAGACAAATTAATATCAGTGCAGCTATGTCCTGTAATTTGAACTTATAAGGGGAATTCATGAGTGTTCTCATTATTTGCATAAATCAGTGTTTTTCTTTAACCACTTGGCTGCCAAAGAGAGCTGTAGTGTCCTGCTATGCAAAGGTTGCACCAGTCTGTCAGAAAAAGCGTGGATTTCTCTTGTTAAGTGTATCCAGTCCACGGATCATCCATTACTTGTGGGATATTCTCCTTCCCAACAGGAAGTTGCAAGAGGATCACCCACAGCAGAGCTGCTATATAGCGCCTCCCCTCACTGCCATATCCAGTCATTCTCTTGCAACTCTCAACTAAGATGGAGGCCGTAAGAGGACTGTGGTGTTTTATACTTAGTTTATTTCTTCAATCAAAAGTTTGTTATTTTTAAATGGTACCGGAGTGTACTGTTTATCTCAGGCAGTATTTAGAAGAAGAATATGCCTGTGTTTTCTATGATCTTAGCAGAAGTAACTAAGATCCTTTGCTGTTCTCACATATTCTGAGGAGTGAGGTAACTAAAGAGAGGGAATGGTGTGCAGGTTTTCCTGCAATAAGGTATGTGCAGTTAAAATATTTTTCTAGGGATGGAATTTGCTAGAAAATGCTGCTGATACCGAAGTAATGTAAGTAAAGCCTTAAATGCAGTGATAGCGACTGGTATCAGGCTTATTACTAGAGATACATACTCTTATAAAAGTGTATTTTAAAACGTTTGCTGGCATGTTTAATCGTTTTTTACATATGTTTGGTGATAAAACTTATTGGGGCCTAGTTTTTTCCACATGGCTGGCTTGAATTTTGCCTAGAAACAGTTCCTTGAGGCTTCCCACTGTTGTAATATGAGTGGGAGGGGCCTATTTTGGCATTTTTTTGCACAGCAAAAATTACAGACACAGACATCCAGCTTCTTCCTGCATGATCCAGGACTTCTCTGAAGGGCTCAAAAGGCTTCAAAAGTCGTATTGAGGGAGGTAAAAAGCCACAGTAGAGCTTTGGCAGTTGTTGTGACTGTTTAAAAAACGTTTTTGTCATTTGTTATTCCGTTTTTGGTATTAAGGGGTTAATCATCCATTTGCAAGTGGGTGCAATGCTCTGCTAACTTATTACATACACTGTATGCCCCCAAGACAGCATGAAGGAACGGCCCCCTATCCGGAAACGGATCTAGTGGGGGGCAGACTTTCTCTCTTCGCCCAGGCGTGGGCAAGAGATGTTCAGGATCCCTAGGCGTTGGAGATCATATCTCAGGGATATCTTCTGGACTTCAAAGCTTCTCCTCCACAAGGGAGATTTCATCTTTCAAGGTTATCAGCAAACCAGATAAAGAAAGAGGCATTCCTAAGCTGTGTGCAAGACCTCCTAGTAATGGGAGTGATCCATCCAGTTCCGCGGACGGAACAAGGACAGGGATTTTATTCAAATCTGTTTGTGGTTCCCAAGAAAGAGGGAACCTTCAGACCAATCTTGGATCTAAAGATCTTAAACAAATTCCTCAGAGTTCCATCATTCAAAATGGAAACTATTCGGACCATCCTACCCATGATCCAAGCGGGTCAGTACATGACCACAGTGGACTTAAAGGATGCCTACCTTCACATACCGATTCACAAAGATCATCATCGGTTCCTAAGCTTTGCCTTTCTAGATAGGCATTACCAATTTGTAGCTCTTCCCTTCGGGTTGGCTACTGCCCCGAGAATTTTTACAAAGGTTCTGGGCTCACTTCTGGCGGTTCTAAGACCGCGAGGCATAGCGGTGGCTCTGTATCTAGACGACATCCTAATACAGGCGTCAAGCTTTCAAATTGCCAAGTCTCATACAGAGATAGTTCTGGCATTTCTGAGGTCGCATGGGTGGAAAGTGAACGTGGAAAAGAGTTCTCTATCACCACTCACAAGAGTCTCCTTCCTAGGGACTCTTATAGATTCTGTAGAGATGAAAATTTACCTGACGGAGTCCAGGTTATCAAAACTTCTAAATGCTTGCCGTGTCCTTCATTCCATTCCACGCCCGTCAGTGGCTCAGTGCATGGAAGTAATCGGCTTAATGGTAGCGGCAATGGACATAGTGCTCAGACCGCTGCAATTATGCATGCTAAGTCAGTGGAATGGGGATTACTCAGATTTGTCCCCTCTACTAAATCTGGATCAAGAGACCAGAGATTCTCTTCTCTGGTGGCTTTCTCGGGTCCATCTGTCCAAGGGTATGACCTTTCGCAGGCCAGATTGGACGATTGTAACAACAGATGCCAGCCTTCTAGGTTGGGGCGCAGTCTGGAACTCCCTGAAGGCTCAGGGATCGTGGACTCAGGAGGAGAAACTCCTCCCAATAAATATTCTGGAGTTAAGAGCAATATTCAATGCTCTTCTAGCTTGGCCTCAGTTAGCAACACTGAGGTTCATCAGATTTCAGTCGGACAACATCACGACTGTGGCTTACATCAACCATCAAGGGGGAACCAGGAGTTCCCTAGCGATGTTAGAACTCTCCAAGATAATTCGCTGGGCAGAGTCTCACTCTTGCCACCTGTCAGCGATCCACATCCCAGGCGTAGAGAACTGGGAGGCGGATTTTCTAAGTCGTCAGACTTTTCATCCGGGGGAGTGGGAACTCCATCCGGAGGTGTTTGCTCAACTGGTCCATCGTTGGGGCAAACCAGAACTGGATCTCATGGCGTCTCGCCAGAACGCTAAGCTTCCTTGTTACGGATCCAGGTCCAGGGACCCGGGAGCAACACTGATAGATGCTCTAGCAGCTCCTTGGTTGTTCAACCTGGCCTATGTGTTTCCACCGTTTCCTCTGCTCCCTCGACTGATTGCCAAAATCAAACAGGAGAGAGCATCAGTGATTCTGATAGCGCCTGCGTGGCCACGCAGGACCTGGTATGCAGACCTAGTGGACATGTCATCTCTTCCACCATGGACTCTGCCTCTGAGGCAGGACCTTCTAATACAAGGTCCTTTCAATCATCCAAATCTAATTTCTCTTAGACTGACTGCATGGAGATTGAACGCTTGATTCTATCAAGGCGTGGCTTCTCCGAGTCAGTCATTGATACCTTAATACAGGCTCGGAAGCCTGTCACCAGGAAAATCTACCATAAGATATGGCGTAAATATCTTTATTGGTGTGAATCCAAGAGTTACTCATGGAGTAAGGTTAGGATTCCTAGGATATTGTCCTTTCTCCAAGAGGGTTTGGACAAAGGCTTATCAGCTAGTTCTTTAAAAGGACAGATCTCTGCTCTGTCTATTCTTTTGCACAAGCGTCTGGCAGAAGTTCCAGACGTCCAGGCATTTTGTCAGGCTTTGGTTAGGATTAAGCCTGTGTTTAAAACTGTTGCTCCCCCGTGGAGCTTAAACTTGGTTCTTAAAGTTCTTCAGGGAGTTCCGTTTGAACCCCTTCATTCCATTGATATTAAACTTTTATCTTGGAAAGTTCTGTTTTTGATGGCTATTTCCTCGGCTTGAAGAGTCTCTGAGTTATCTGCCTTACATTGTGATTCTCCTTATCTGATTTTTCATTCAGACAAGGTAGTTCTGCGTACCAAACCTGGGTTTTTACCTAACAGGAATATCAATCAAGAGATTGTTGTTCCATCATTGTGTCCTAATCCTTCTTCAAAGAAGGAACGTCTTTTGCATAATCTGGACGTAGTCCGTGCGTTGAAGTTTTACTTACAGGCTACTAAAGATTTTCGTCAAACATCTGCCCTGTTTGTCGTTTACTCTGGACAGAGGAGAAGTCAAAAAGCTTCGACAACCTCTCTCTCCTTTTGGCTTCGGAGCATAATACGCTTAGCCTATGAGACTGCTGGACAGCAGCCCCCTGAAAGGATTACAGCTCATTCTACTAGAGCTGTGGCTTCCACCTGGGCCTTTAAAAATGAGGCCTCTGTTGAACAGATTTGCAAGGCTGCGACTTGGTCTTCGCTTCACACCTTTTCAAAATATTACAAATTTGACACTTTTGCTTCTTTGGAGGCCTTTTTTCGGAGACAGGTTCTACAGGCAGTGGTTCCTTCCGTTTAAGTTCCTGCCTTGTCCCTCCCATCATCCGTGTACTTTAGCTTTGGTATTGGTATCCCACAAGTAATGGATGATCCGTGGACTGGATACACTTAACAAGAGAAAACATAATTTATGCTTACCTGATAAATTTATTTCTCTTGTAGTGTATCCAGTCCACGGCCCGCCCTGTCCTTTTAAGGCAGGTCTAAATTTTAATTAAACCACAGTCACCACTGCACCCTATGATTTCTCCTTTCTCGTCTTGTTTCGGTCGAATGACTGGATATGGCAGTGAGGGGAGGAGCTATATAGCAGCTCTGCTGTGGGTGATCCTCTTGCAACTTCCTGTTGGGAAGGAGAATATCCCACAAGTAATGGATGATCCGTGGACTGGATACACTACAAGAGAAATAAATTTATCAGGTAAGCATAAATTATGTTTTTGTTGGGTTTTGCATTTCAATATTTTATTAATAATTCACTTGAGCTTTCTTGTTGTATTTGCATCGATTCAATCACTTTTTATAAAACTATGTGATAGTGAGACCATGTGTATTTCATTGCAGCCCTGCCTCATTGGATGCCTATGTCTTCAGCTATTTAGCCCCTATAATGAACACCAAACTGCCGAGCAATAAGTTACAACAACACTTGAGAACTCTAAACAACCTGTGCCAATACTGCACCTCAATTCTCAGCATCTACTTTGATTGTAATGGAGGTAAGTAGGGCTGCAACTAACGATTATTTTCATAATCGATTAATCGGCCGATTATTTTTTCGATTAATCGACTAATCGGATAAAAAGAGAATCAATAATAGTTTTCTATGTTTTAAATAAAATCCACATAATGAGTGTTACAAATATAAACTTCAGACTAAAACTTTATATTAACAAAACTGTTTCTTCAATTTTTAAGCAGCAGAACACAGTTTTATAATTAAACAAAACCACAAACTGCTTGAAAAGAGGTAGAACTAGAAAGAGTTAGACTATCCCTGTTAATAACATTCTGTTATTCACTCTTTCAGAAACTTAGCATTGAAATGCAAAAATCTCAACATGTCCACATGCTTCTGGCTAAGGCTGGTTCTCTGTTTGCAGCTATATTTCCTGCAGCAGAGAAAAGGCTGTTGAGGTGTATAAGTAGGGTTTTGCCAATTTCACCAAAGTGGGATATTTATCTTTGTTAGCTCTTCACCAATGCTAAGTGTTTTCTACCTTGGCAAGGGGCCTCTCAATAAAGTAACCCTTGACTTCATTCTAACATAAAAATATCTTGAATATCTATATGCAATGGTAAATAACCAGCTATAAGGTTAGGGGAAATATCTAGTCCGCTCTAAAAATAACGGATATATACTTTTAAAGGTTGAATCTGGTACATATTATCACAATTTATTACAAATATAAAAAAACAATAAAAAACAAAATCAAAAGCGTTAAGGACTGTATATCAATAACAGGACAAAGCCTTACACATTTATTTATACAGTACATATAATCAGCAATAGCAAGCAATACGCTAATAATCGTGCAAACAGATAATAGTGCACATCAATTTAAATAACTCCCATCAATCTAGGGGCAAGGTGTAAACAACAAGCTTGGCACTATATCATGCAAAGCATAGTTCCAAATCACCAGATTTAATATAAACAATCCAAATGATGACTATTATATCTGGGTTGTACATAAGCTAGGGGTAGTTGTAAACGTATACTGTCCTGAAAAAGTGAAAAGTAGACGTCTGTAGACGTCCTTTAGGCTAAGGATATAACCATAAAACACAATACCATATGCAGGAGTTAATTGGAGTGAAGCAGCTGGTGCTGTACACAGACCAACTAATTGCAAAACAACTAATCGATTAATCGATTATGAGATTCGTTGACAACTATTTTCATAATCGATTATTATCGATTATGACGATTAGTTGTTGCAGCTCTAGAGGTAAGAATATAGCTAGCTTGATATGTTCTGTTTAGACTCTATTGTCTGTTCCCATTATGAACGAGAGCCTTCAATCTGCCTAACATTTCTGCCTCCTACTTTCTATTCTTTTTATGTGTAAGAATGGATCGTTCTATTCAGTGTACCATGTTTGTCTTTTTTGTCTCCAAGTGATGCAATATGTGGTTTCTGCTCCCATAACCTCCAGCACATCCTCCTTTTTTTGACTCGCAGTCACTTACACTCGTTTATTGAATTAGAATGTAATGTCAGTAACAAGCCCAATACTCTCACCTTCCTCTGCCTAATTCTGTGAGGAAGAATGTAGCACCTGTGTTTGCACAAGATGCCCAGCCTCTTCCTGCCATCCACCTTCTCTCTGCTTGATATCCATTTGGTGAATATGAACACAATGCTTTATAGCATTTCCAGTACATCTCCCCTCGCTCTGCTTAAAGGGCCATGATACCCAAATGTTGAAGCTCTTGAAAGTAATGCAGCATAGCTGTAAAAAGCTGACTAGAAAATATCACCTGAACATTTCTATGTAAAAAGGGAATATATTTTCCTCAATGTCCTAAGTATTCACACCCCACTGTACAATCAGAATACTTGTCCCAGCACTTGCGAGGGAGTGTGCATTTTTCCTATTCTTAAAGGGACATGACACCCACACTTTTTCTTTCATGATTTAGAAAGAGAATGCAATTTTAAACATCTTTCTAATTTACTTATATTATATAATTTGTTTTATTCTCTTGATATTCTTTGCTGAAAAGCATATCTAGAAATGCTCAGAGCTGCTGATTGGTTGCTGCACATAGAACCCTCGTGTGATTGGCTCACAATGTGCATTTCTTTTTCTTCAACTAAGGATATCTAAAAAAAATTTAGCAAAATAAATAATAGAAGTAAATTGTAATGTTGTTTAAATTTCTATTCTCTATCTGAATCATGAAAGAAAGATTTTGGGTTTAGTGGCCCTTTAAGGACGTTTACTGTTAAATCTCATGAGATCACAGGAAAGCATTGCACAAACTCAGTACTGCTGATTGACTATTGTGGGGGGGGGGGGGTTTCCCCAACTTTACATAAGCTCTAACTGTTCAGGGCACTTTCTCTGGTGAGCTGAAGAAATTTTGAGGTAAAATATCTTCCCTTTTTACATAGAGATGCTCAGGTGATATTTTCATGTCAGCTTTTTACAGTTATACTGCATCAGTTTCAAGTGATTTAGCATATGAGTATTATGTCCCTTTAACATCCATTATATGAATAGGAATGTAGCGCCTGTAACATGCCCAGTTCATTCCCCCTGGATCTACTTGCTATTCATTCTGTAAATAAGAATGTGGTGCCTGTAACATGCCCAGTACATACAACCCATCTTATTGTGCTTGACATCCATTATTTGAATAGGAATGCAGTGCCTGTAACATGCCCAGTACAACCCATCTTATTGTGCTTGACATCCATTATGTGAATAGGAATGCAGTGCCTGTAACATGCCCAGTACATACAACCCATCTTATTGTGCTTGACATCCATTATGTGAATAGGAATGCAGTGCCTGTAACATGCCCAGTACAACCCATCTTATTGTGCTTGACATCCATTATGTGAATAGGAATGCAGTGCCTGTAACATGCCCAGTACATACAACCCATCTTATTGTGCTTGACATCCATTATGTGAATAGGAATGCAGTGCCTGTAACATGCCCAGTACATACAGCCCATCTTATTGTGCTTGACATACATTATGTGAATAGGAATGCAGTGCCTGTAACATGCCCAGTACATACAGCCCATCTTATTGTGCTTGACATCAAATTATGTGAATAGGAATGCAGTGCCTGTAACATGCCCAGTACATACAACCCATCTTATTGAGCTTGACATCCATTATGTGAATAGGAATGCAGTGCCTGTAACATGCCCAGTACATACAACCCATCTTATTGTGCTTGACTTCCATTATGTGAATAGGAATGCAGTGCCTGTAACATGCTCAGTACAACCCATCTTATTGTGCTTGACATCCATTATGTGAATAAGAATGTGGTGCCTGTAACATGCCCAGTACATACAACCCATCTTATTGTGCTTGACATCCATCATGTGAATAGGAATGCAGTGCCTTTAACATGCCCAGTACAACCCATCTTATTGTGCTTGACATCCATTATGTGAATAGGAATGCAGTGCCTGTAACATGCCCAGTACATACAGCCCATCTTATTGTGCTTGACATCCATTATGTGAATAGGAATGCAGTGCCTGTAACATGCCCAGTACAACCCATCTTATTGTGCTTGACATCCATTATGTGAATAGGAATGCAGTGCTTGTAACATGCTCAGTACATACAGCCCATCTTATTGTGCTTGACATCCATTATGTGAATAGGAATGCAGTGCCTGTAACATGCCCAGTACATACAGCTCATCTTATTGTGCTTGACATCCATTATGTGAATAGGAATGCAGTGCCTGTAACATGCCCAGTACATACAACCCATCTTATTGAGCTTGACATCCATTATGTGAATAGGAATGCAGTGCCTGTAACATGCCCAGTACAGCCCATCTTATTGTGCTTGACATCCATTATGTGAATAGGAATGCAGTTCCTGTAACATGCCCAGTACATACAGCCCATCTTATTGTGCTTGACATCTATTATGTGAATAGGAATGCAGTGCCTGTAACATGCCCAGTACAAACCATCTTATTGTGCTTGACATCCATTATGTGAATAGGAATGCAGTGCTTGTAACATGCTCAGTACATACAGCCCATCTTATTGTGCTTGACATCCATTATGTGAATAGGAATGCAGTGCCTGTAACATGCCCAGTACATACAGCCCATCTTACTGTGCTTGACATACATTATGTGAATAGGAATGCAGTGCCTGTAACATGCTCAGTACATACAGCCCATCTTACTGTGCTTGACATCCATTATGTGAATAGGAATGCAGTGCCTGTAACATGCCCAGTTCATACAGCCCATCTTACTGTGCTTGACATCCATTATGTGAATAGGAATGCAGTGCTTGTAACATGCCCAGTACATACAACCCATCTTATTGTGCTTGACATCCATTATGTGAATAGGAATGCAGTGCCTGTAACATGCCCAGTACATACAGCCCATCTTACTGTGCTTGACATACATTATGTGAATAAGAATGCAGTGCCTGTAACATGCCCAGTACAACCCATCTTATTGTGCTTGACATCCATTATGTGAATAGGAATGCAGTGCCTGTAACATGCTCAGTACATACAGCCCATCTTATTGTGCTTGACATCCATTATGTGAATAGGAATGCAGTGCCTGTAACATGCCCAGTACATACAGCCCATCTTACTGTGCTTGACATCCATTATGTGAATAGGAATGCAGTGCCTGTAACATGCCCAGTACATACAACCCATCTTATTGTGCTTGACATCCATTATGTGAATAGGAATGCAGTGCTTGTAACATGCCCAGTACATACAACCCATCTTATTGTGCTTGACATCCATTATGTGAATAGGAATGCAGTGCCTGTAACGTGCTCAGTACATACAACCCATCTTACTATGCTTGACATCCATTATGTGAATAGGAATGCAGTGCCTGTAACATGCCCAGTACATACAACCCATCTTATTGTGCTTGACATCCATTATGTGAATAGGAATGCAGTGCCTGTAACATGCCCAGTACATACAACCCATCTTATTGTGCTTGACATCCATTATGTGAATAGGAATGCAGTGCCTGTAACATGCCCAGTACATACAACCCATCTTATTGTGCTTGACATCCATTATGTGAATAGGAATGCAGTGCCTGTAACATGCCCAGTACAACCCATCTTATTGTGCTTGACATCCATTATGTGAATAGGAATGCAGTGCTTGTAACATGCTCAGTACATACAGCCCATCTTATTGTGCTTGACATCCATTATGTGAATAGGAATGCAGTGCCTGTAACATGCCCAGTACAACCCATCTTATTGTGCTTGACATCCATTATGTGAATAGGAATGCAGTGCTTGTAACGTGCTCAGTACATACAGCCCATCTTACTGTGCTTGACATCCATTATGTGAATAGGAATGCAGTGCTTGTAACATGCCCAGTACATACAACCCATCTTATTGAGCTTGACATCCATTATGTGAATAGGAATGCAGTGCCTGTAACATGCCCAGTACAACCCATCTTATTGTGCTTGACATCCATTATGTGAATAGGAATGCAGTGCCTGTAACATGCCCAGTACATACAACCCATCTTATTGTGCTTGACATCCATTATGTGAATAGGAATGCAGTGCTTGTAACATGCCCAGTACATACAGCCCATCTTACTGTGCTTGACATACATTATATGAATAGGAATGCAGTGCCTGTAACATGCTCAATACACTTCTGTGCCTGCCTGATATCCATTCTCATTTTCCAAAGTCTTAGCTTTTTTTTTTTATACACTCACAATTATTTTAACACTGTTTAAAATACAAATTGAAGCTAGCAAGAAATGCGTGTTTTGTGCAGAACTTATACTCTTATATAAACTAATAGGTAAACATCTTGCAACTCTATTGGGTTATAGGGCATAACTCCAACAGCTTGTCTAGAAAATATCCGTATAATAAACCAGAAGACTACTGGTCTAGCCTTTCTGCCAGTAAATAATGCAGCCTATTTACATAGCCTGAAACGTCTTGTCCTTGATGTGCTCATTGGGTGAAACTTTGCCTGCTTCCTACTCAATATTCTTGATCTATATTTTTAATAAGAAGGAAACACGTTAAATGTAATAAATACATCCTGTCTTGCTCGGCTTGTTAACATGAAAACGATAGAGCATGCGGCTTTAAACAACTTTTCATTTTACTTCTATTATCAAATTTGCTTTGTTCTTTTGGTATCCTTTGCTGAAGGAGC
Organism: Bombina bombina; assembly: GCF_027579735.1. Taxonomy (NCBI): domain Eukaryota; kingdom Metazoa; phylum Chordata; class Amphibia; order Anura; family Bombinatoridae; genus Bombina; species Bombina bombina. The sequence continues at coordinate 104,971 of NW_026512450.1, read as the reverse complement.
AACAATGCACTACTGGAAGCTAACTGAACACATCAGGTGAGCCAGCGACGAGAGGCATATATGTACCAGTCAGCAGCTAGCCTCCCAGTAGTGCATTGAATAGTGCTCCTGTACCTACCTAGGTATGCTTTTCAACAAAGGATACAGTAGGAACAAAGAAAATTAGACAATCAAAGAAAATTGGAAAGTTGCTTAAAATTGCATGCTCAATCTGAATAGTAAAAGTTTAATTTGGTCTTTACTGTCACTTTAAGGGGGGTTAAGGCTGTGACCTGTTTTTGTAACAAGTCTTAAATCTTGAAAACAGAAGACAGAGATTTCAAGCTTCTCCGTAAACATACATTTACTATAATGCGTATATTATATGCATCTGAATAAAAGGACAGGTCCCCTTTCTTTCTGCAACTAAAGAGGGGATTTTAAATGTATTTCATTATTTTTTTTTAAATCTTTGTGCCGACATTTTGTTAGTTTCATAAAAAAAAAAACTAACTTGCTCAATATCTGTGCTTTTATACGCATTATAGATTTTATTTTATGCCCTTTTAAGAAGTTTCTTTATATAGGCTGTTTCAAACAACTAAGATCTTCCTGTTACTTTCCTTGCGCTTTTGTGGTCATAAAAATACTTGTCAGCTATTATTGCAGTACCTAATTTATTTCTGCAAAGATATGATTTTAATAAGATTTGGTCTTGGTGCATGGGATGATTTAAGTAATTCTATATTTATATACTATATATCTGCTCATTGACCCTTTTTATTTATAAAACAAATTCCCTCCCAGATGGACTTCCTCGTGTTTTACCAAGGACGCCAACAGCAGAGGCTCAGGAATCCGAGGACGAGCCTCACAAAAGGCGCAACCAGATTCTCTCGGTATTAGTGGGACTAGTGGCCATGATTGGATATGCAATGCTCAGTGGAATAGTGTCCATCCAACGGGTGGAAAATGGTAATGCTCTGAACCAAGGCAATGCAATGGAAGATAATGAAGACGAAGATGAATGAGATAATATATATATTTTTTAATATTTGCTCCTTTTGAACACTTTGCATTCCTTTACAAAAGAGATGGGACATCTGCTGCCTAACCTATGAATAGTTTTTTTTTATGCATTAAAACACATATGGTTTGTGTGCTGTGCGTCTGCTCTTTATTGCTATCAACAAAAAGGCTCCATAAAAATCGCATGCTGAGGTCTTTTGCAGGATGCCCTCCCATCTCAACAGTCAAAGAATGTGTGCAAAGCTTTCAGTCCATGATCTGTTTGCATCTAATGTCCACACCACCTGGGTATCCCCATTATATAAAGGGAAGAGCTCACAAAAAAAGGTTTGCATATTTATCCTGAATTTTTTTTTTTTTTTTAAAGGGACATAAAGCCCTAAAATTTTCTTTCATTATTCCGATAGAACATACAGTTTTAAACAACTTTCCAATTTACTTAGAATGATTATCACTTTTTCTTTGTATCTTGTTATCCTTTGGTGAAAAGCACACATTTGAGGTCAGGAGCATGCACGTGTCTGCAGCACTATATAGCAGCAGTTTTGCAACAATGTTATACATTAGCAAGAGCACTAGATGGCAGCACTATTTCCTGTCATGTAGTGCTTCAGGCATGTGCACGCTACCTACCTGGTTATCTCAACAAAGAATATCATGAGAACTAAGTAAATTTGATAATAGAAGTATATTGGAAACTTTTTTAAAATTGTATTCTCTGTCTGAATAATTAAAGAAAAATTTTAGGTTGCATTTCCCTTTAATCAAGTGTTTAGTACTGTCTGTTTTCTGTGCGTAAATGTGTGTGTAATTTTAACTTTAAAGTTTTTTTATTTTTTTTGTAGATATCAGCAAAAAAATAATAATGAACCTATGAAAAAAATCTGTATGTAAAATAAACTTTCATACAATAACATCATAGTCTAAGATAGAGCATAAAACTGGTGTATAGTATCACACAAAATTCTACAGATAATCTCTAATAATTTCCCTTTCCTGGAAAAGGGGGGTCGGCAGCTTTTTAATTATGAATTTAAATCTCTTACAGCAGCAAAGTTTATCCAAATATAAACAATGAATATTGTGAAATTTAGAATATGTAATCAGCCTATCTCCCATGTGCATAGAATGTATAGCAACTGTATAACAATCGTTTTCCTTAAAACTAATCAAAAATATTGTCATTACCATGAGCCTCAAATATAAAAAAGAAATTTAAAAAAAGAAATGAAAGGGACATAAAACAGTGTTGGAATTAACATAAAAATTAAATGAGAGCAAAGGACACACAAAATAAAGAATGTGTATTTGATATGTGCATTAGGAGGTTTCGTTCACCTCGGAAGGCAGCATCTCTTCCTGCCACAGCTATTTATTATTGTGCAACAGCAGCACTTTAGAATCTGTGCAAATCCAGATTTTAGTACGTTGCTGAATAAATGCGGCAACGAAAAACCGCCGCATTGAGGTGAGCGAACCCCCCCGAATGCACGTGTCTAATGTGTATAAAAAATAATTTGCCTGTTTTCACTCTAAACAGGGAATTTGAACTTCCCTGCTAAGCCACTGCCTGCAGGATTCAAAAAGAACCGCTGTGTTTAAACCTTGGTTTTCTCTGTGCATCCTGTCACATGATCTTCTTAGAGAAGCCGTCTACTGGGCATGGGTAAAACAGTTACCTAGTAACATATTTGACAGCTATTTTAAAGCCAAAAAAACTATTTCATGCTTCAGATAGAGCATCTAATTTTAAACATTCCAGTTTACTTCTATTATCTAATTTGCTTCATTCTTTAGATATCTTTTGTTCAAGAAATAGCAATGCACATGGGGTAGCCAATCACGATTCATCTATGTGCAGCCACCAATCAGCAGCTACTGAACCTATTTAGATATGCTTTCCAACAAAGGATAGAGAAAATAAAACAAATTAGAAGTAAATTGGAAAGTTGGATAAAAATGGCTTGCTCTTTCTAAATCTTGAAAGAAAAAAATTTGTGTTTCATGTCCCATTAAGAAGAAATGGGACAATCTACTCCAGATTTTTGCTGTTTAAAAAGATAGATAATCCCTTTATTACCCATTCCCCAGTTTTGCATAACCAACACAGTTATAATAATATTACTTTTTACCTCTGTGATTCCCTTATACCTAAGCTTCTGCAGACTGCCCCCTTATTTCAATTATTTTGACAGACTTGCATTTTAGCCAATCAGTGGCGTTTCATAGGTAACTTCACAGTGCGTGAGCACAATGTTTATCTATATGGCACACATGAACTAGCACCCTCTGTGAAAAACTGTCAAATGCATTTAGATAAGAGGCGGCCTTCAAGTGCTTAGAAATTCGCATATGAGCCTACCTAAGGTTAGCTTTCAACTAAGAATACCAAGAGAACAAAGCAAATTTGATGATAAACGTAAATTGGAAGGTTGCTTAACATTGCATGCCCTATCTGAATCATGAAAGTTTAATTTTGACTAGACTGTCCCTTTTAAAAATTGTGGGGTTATATACACACATTTTAAAGACCATTTAAATTTTCATTTCTTCTGTTAAGTGTGATCAGTCCACGGGTCATCATTACTTGTGGGATATTAGCTGCTCCCCTACAGGAAGTGCAAGAGGATTCACCCAGCAGAGTTGCTATATAGCTCCTCCCCTCTACGTCACCCCCAGTCATTCTCTTGCACCCAAAGACTAGATAGGATGTGTGAGAGGACTATGGTGATTATACTTAGTTTTTATAACTTCAATCAAAAGTTTGTTATTTTACAATAGCACCGGAGCGTGTTATTGCCTCTCTGGCAGAGTTTGAAGAAGAATCTACCAGAGTTTTTACTATGATTTTAACCGGAGTAGTTAAGATCATATTGCTGTTTCTCGGCCATCTGAGGGAGGTAAAAGCTTCAGATCAGGGGACAGCGGGCAGATGAATCTGCATTGAGGTATGTAGCAGTTTTTATTTTCTGAATGGAATTGATGAGAAAATCCTGCCATACCGTTATAATGACATGTATGTATATTCTACACTTCAGTATTCTGGGGATGGTATTTCACCGGAATTACTCTGTTAAAAGTACATTAAACCTTTTAATAGGTATTTATTATGTTAAACGTTTTTGCTGGAATGTAGAATCGTTTGCATTTTCTGAGGTACTGAGTGAATAAATATTTGGGCATTATTTTTCCACTTGGCAGTTGCTTGTTTTAATTGTGACAGTTTCGTTTCTCTCTCACTGCTGTGTGTGAGGGGGAGGGGCCGTTTTTGGCGCTCTTTGCTACGCATCAAAAATTTCCAGTCAGTTACTCTTGTATTTCCTGCATGATCCGGTTCATCTCTAACAGAACTCAGGGGTCTTCAAACTTCTTTGGAGGGAGGTAGATTCTCTCAGCAGAGCTGTGAGACTTATATATTGACTGTGATTAAAAACGTTGCTCTGTAATTTTTATGTTTCAAATTTAATTATTGTTACTTTACTAATGGGAACAAACCTTTGCTAAAAGTTGTGTTGTTTTTAAGGATTGATGCTATAACTGTCTTTCAGTTCATTATTTCAACTGTCATTTAATCATTTAGTGCTTCTTTGAGGCACAGTACGTTTTTGTTAAATAAGATTGTAACCAAGTTGCAAGTTTATTGCTAGTGTGTTAAACATGTCTGATTCAGAGGAAGATATCTGTGTCATTTGTTCCAATGCCAAGGTGGAGCCCAATAGAAATTTATGTACTAACTGTATTGATGCTACTTTAAATAAAAGCCAATCTGTACAAATTGAACAAATTTCACCAAACAGCGAGGGGAGAGTTATGCCGACTAACTCGCCTCACGTGTCAGTACCTGCATCTCCCGCCCGGGAGGTGCGTGATATTATGGCGCCTAGTACATCTGGGCGGCCATTACAGATAACATTACAAGATATGGCTACTGTTATGACTGAAGTTTTGGCTAAATTACCAGAACTAAGAGGCAAGCGTGATCACTCTGGGGTGAGAACAGAGTGCGCTGATAATACTAGGGCCATGTCTGATACTGCGTCACAGCTTGCAGAGCATGAGGACGGAGAGCTTCATTCTGTGGGTGATGGTTCTGATCCAAACAGATTGGATTCAGATATTTCAAATTTTAAATTTAAATTGGAGAACCTCCGTGTATTACTAGGGGAGGTTTTAGCGGCTCTTAATGATTGTAACACTGTTGCAATACCAGAGAAATTGTGTAGGTTGGATAAATACTTTGCGGTACCGGCGAGTACTGACGTTTTTCCTATACCTAAGAGACTAACTGAAATTGTTACTAAGGAGTGGGATAGACCCGGTGTGCCGTTCTCACCCCCTCCAATATTTAGAAAGATGTTTCCAATAGACGCCACCACACGGGACTTATGGCAAACGGTCCCTAAGGTGGAGGGAGCAGTTTCTACTTTAGCTAAGCGTACCACTATCCCGGTGGAGGATAGCTGTGCTTTTTCAGATCCAATGGATAAAAAATTAGAGGGTTACCTTAAGAAAATGTTTGTTCAACAAGGTTTTATATTGCAACCCCTTGCATGCATCGCGCCGATTACGGCTGCGGCAGCATTTTGGATTGAGTCTCTGGAAGAGAACCTTAGTTCAGCTACGCTGGACGACATTACGGACAGGCTTAGAGTCCTTAAACTAGCTAATTCATTCATTTCGGAGGCCGTAGTACATTTAACCAAACTTACGGCTAAGAACTCAGGTTTCGCCATTCAGGCACGTAGGGCGCTGTGGCTAAAATCCTGGTCAGCTGATGTAACTTAATATACCTTTCAAGGGGCAAACTTTATTTGGGCCCGGTTTGAAAGAAATTATCGCTGACATTACAGGAGGTAAGGGCCACGCCCTACCTCAAGACAAAGCCAAAGCTAAGGCTAGACAGTCTAATTTTCGTCCCTTTCGGAATTTCAAAGCAGGAGCAGCATCAACTTCCACTGCACCAAAACAGGAAGGAGCTGTTGCTCGTTACAGACAAGGCTGGAAACCTAACCAGTCCTGGAACAAGGGCAAGCAGGCCAGGAAACCTGCTGCTACCCCAAAGACAGCATGAACCGAGGGCCCCCGATCCGGGACCGGATCTAGTGGGGGGCAGACTCTCTCTCTTCGCCCAGGCTTGGGCAAGAGATGTTCAGGATCCCTGGGCGCTAGAGATCATATCTCAGGGATACCTTCTAGACTTCAAATTCTCTCCCCCAAGAGGGAGATTTCATCTGTCAAGGTTGTCAACAAACCAGATAAAGAAAGAAGCGTTTCTACGCTGTGTACAAGATCTGTTATTAATGGGAGTGATCCATCCGGTTCCGCGGTCGGAACAAGGACAAGGGTTTTACTCAAACCTGTTTGTGGTTCCCAAAAAAGAGGGAACTTTCAGGCCAATCTTGGATTTAAAGATCCTAAACAAATTCCTAAGAGTTCCATCGTTCAAAATGGAAACTATTCGGACAATCTTACCCATGATCCAAAAGGGTCAGTACATGACCACAGTGGATTTAAAGGATGCTTACCTTCACATACCGATTCACAAAGATCATTACCGGTATCTAAGGTTTGCCTTCTTAGACAGGCATTACCAGTTTGTAGCTCTTCCATTCGGATTGGCTACGGCTCCAAGAATCTTCACAAAGGTTCTGGGTGCCCTTCTGGCGGTACTAAGACCGCGAGGAATTTCGGTAGCTCCGTACCTAGACGACATTCTGATACAAGCTTCAAGCTTTCAAACTGCCAAGTCTCATACAGAGTTAGTTCTGGCATTTCTAAGGTCGCATGGATGGAAAGTGAACGAAAAGAAGAGTTCTCTTTTTCCTCTCACAAGAGTTCCATTCTTGGGGACTCTTATAGATTCTGTAGAAATGAAGATTTATCTGACAGAAGACAGATTAACAAAGCTTCTAAATGCATGCCGTGTCCTTCATTCCATTCAACTCCCGTCAGTAGCTCAATGCATGGAGGTGATCGGCTTAATGGTAGCAGCAATGGACATAGTACCCTTTGCACGTCTACATCTCAGACCGCTGCAATTGTGCATGCTGAGTCAGTGGAATGGGGATTACTCAGACTTGTCCCCTACTCTGAATCTGGATCAAGAGACCAGAAACTCTCTTCTATGGTGGCTTTCTCGGCCACATCTGTCCAGGGGGATGCCATTCAGCAGGCCGGACTGGACAATTGTAACAACAGACGCCAGCCTACTAGGTTGGGGCGCTGTCTGGAATTCTCTGAAGGCTCAGGGACAATGGAATCAGGAGGAAAGTCTCCTGCCAATAAACATTCTGGAATTAAGAGCAGTTCTCCATGCCCTTCTGGCTTGGCCCCAGTTAAAAACTCGGGGGTTCATCAGGTTTCAGTCGGACAACATCACGACTGTAGCTTACATCAACCATCAAGGAGGGACAAGAAGCTCCCTAGCAATGATGGAAGTATCAAAGATAATTCGCTGGGCAGAGTCTCACTCTTGCCACCTGTCAGCAATCCACATCCCGGGAGTGGAGAACTGGGAGGCGGATTTCTTGAGTCGCCAGACTTTTCATCCGGGGGAGTGGGAACTTCATCCGGAGGTCTTTGCCCAAATACTTCGACGTTGGGGCAAACCAGAGATAGATCTCATGGCGTCTCGCCAGAACGCCAAACTTCCTCGCTACGGGTCCAGATCCAGGGATCCGGGAGCGGTTCTGATAGATGCTTTGACAGCACCTTGGAACTTCGGGATGGCTTATGTGTTTCCACCCTTCCCGCTGCTTCCTCGATTGATTGCCAAAATCAAACAGGAGAGAGCATCAGTGATTCTAATAGCGCCTGCATGGCCACGCAGGACTTGGTATGCAGATCTAGTGGACATGTCATCCTGTCCGCCTTGGTCTCTACCTCTAAGACAGGACCTTCTGATACAGGGTCCATTCAAACATCAAAATCTAACTTCTCTGAAGCTGACTGCTTGGAAATTGAACGCTTGATTTTATCAAAACGTGGTTTTTCTGAGTCGGTTATTGATACCCTGATACAGGCTAGGAAGCCTGTTACCAGAAGGATTTACCATAAGATATGGCGTAAATACCTATACTGGTGCGAATCCAAAGGTTACTCCTGGAGTAAGGTTAGGATTCCTAGGATATTGTCCTTTCTACAAGAAGGTTTAGAAAAGGGTTTATCGGCTAGCTCATTAAAGGGACAGATCTCAGCTCTGTCCATCTTGTTACACAGGCGTCTGTCAGAAAATCCAGACGTCCAGGCCTTTTGTCAGGCTTTAGCTAGGATCAAGCCTGTGTTTAAAACTGTTGCTCCGCCATGGAGTTTAAACTTAGTTCTTAACATTTTACAGGGTGTTCCGTTTGAACCCCTTCATTCCATTGATATAAAGTTGTTATCTTGGAAAGTTCTATTTTTAATGGCTATTTCCTCGGCTCGAAGAGTCTCTGAGTTATCAGCCTTACATTGTGATTCTCCTTATTTGATTTTTCACTCGGATAAGGTAGTTCTGCGTACTAAGCCTGGGTTCTTACCTAAGGTAGTCACTAACAGGAATATCAATCAGGAGATTGTTGTTCCATCCTTGTGCCCAAATCCTTCTTCGAGGAAGGAACGTCTTTTGCACAATCTGGATGTAGTTCGTGCCCTTAAATTTTATTTACAGGCAACTAAAGATTTTCGACAAACGTCTTCCCTGTTTGTCGTTTACTCTGGTCAGAGGGAGGTCAAAAAGCTTCTGCTACCTCTCTCTCTTTTTGGCTTCGTAGCATAATTCGTTTAGCTTATGAGACTGCTGGACAGCAGCCTCCTGAAAGAATTACAGCTCATTCCACTAGAGCTGTGGCTTCCACTTGGGCCTTTAAGAATGAGGCCTCTGTTGAACAGATTTGCAAGGCTGCAACTTGGTCTTCGCTTCATACTTTTTCCAAATTTTACAAATTTGACACTTTTGCTTCCTCGGAGGCTATTTTTGGGAGAAAGGTTCTTCAGGCAGTGGTTCCTTCTGTATAAAGAGCCTGCCTATCCCTCCCGTCATCCGTGTACTTTTGCTTTGGTATTGGTATCCCACAAGTAATGATGACCCGTGGACTGATCACACTTAACAGAAGAAAACATAATTTATGCTTACCTGATAAATTCCTTTCTTCTGTAGTGTGATCAGTCCACGGCCCGCCCTGTTTTTTAAGGCAGGTAAATATTTTTTAAATTATACTCCAGTCACCACTACACCCTTGGCTTCTCCTTTCTCGTTGGTCCTTGGTCGAATGACTGGAGGTGACGTAGAGGGGAGGAGCTATATAGCAACTCTGCTGGGTGAATCCTCTTGCACTTCCTGTAGGGGAGCAGCTAATATCCCACAAGTAATGATGACCCGTGGACTGATCACACTACAGAAGAAAGGAATTTATCAGGTAAGCATAAATTATGTTTTTTTAGTCATTAACTCTGCACCACCTTACCATAGAGGTGGTATTTATCATTTTTATTTTGGGCTGTGGGAATAAAAAAAATTTTTTTATTCTTCTATAGTAGCAGGCTCCATAGCATCTAGTAACAGCTCTGCAAAGGTGCTGGGGTCTGTACAGGAACTGGGTTTGTACCAACAAGAGCACAGAGAGTAGGTAATCACTCAAGCACTGTATTGTATCTCATTTAAATGACCAGTAAATGCAGTAGAATTGCATAACACATGCATAGTAGAACGACAAGCCAATAACTCTCGGTCAGAATTTCAAATGAGTAGTGGATTTGTTTTTTTACAAAGTTAAAATTTAAAGGACATTCATTTTTCTTTCACGATTCAGATAGAACATGCAATTTTAAAACAACTTTTTAATTTACTTCTATTATCAAATTTCTTTTGTGCTCTTGATATTTTTTGTTGAAAAGTAGGGACGTAAGCTCATGAGTGTGTACGTGTCTGGAGCACTATACGACAGCAGTTTTGCATATAGTGCAAGCCCCAAAAAAACTGATACCTTACAGGAATTTAAATGACTTGGATCTCACAGACTTTTCCACTCAACTGAGTCCTCTGCTCTCTGAAATTTCATTCCTCTCTTGTCCAAACCTTGTGACTCTACAGTATACAGGGAGTGCAGAATTATTAGGCAAGTTGTATTTTTGAGGATTAATTTTATTATTGAACAACAACCATGTTCTCAATGAACCCAAAAAACTCATTAATATCAAAGCTGAATAGTTTTGAAAGTAGTTTTTAGTTTGTTTTTAGTTATAGCTATTTTAGGGGGATATCTGTGTGTGCAGGTGACTATTACTGTGCATAATTATTAGGCAACTTAACAAAAAACAAATATATACCCATTTCAATTATTTATTTTTACCAGTGAAACCAATATAACATCTCAACATTCACAAATATACATTTCTGACATTCAAAAACAAATCAGTGACCAATATAGCCACCTTTCTTTGCAAGGACACTCAAAAGCCTGCCATCCATGGATTCTGTCAGTGTTTTGATCTGTTCACCATCAACATTGCGTGCAGCAGCAACCACAGCCTCCCAGACACTGTTCAGAGAGGTGTACTGTTTTCCCTCCTTGTAAAGCTCACATTTGATGATGGACCACAGGTTCTCAATGGGGTTCAGATCAGGTGAACAAGGAGGCCATGTCATTAGATTTTCTTTTATACCCTTTCTTGCCAGCCACGCTGTGGAGTACTTGGACGCGTGTGATGGAGCATTGTCCTGCATGAAAATCATGTTTTTCTTGAAGGATGCAGACTTCTTCCTGTACCACTCCTTGAAGAAGGTGTCTTCCAGAAACTGGCAGTAGGACTGGGAGTTGAGCTTGACTGCATCCTCAACCCGAAAAGGCCCCACAAGCTCATCTTTGATGATAACAGCCCAAACCAGTACTCCACCTCCACCTTGCTGGCGTCTGAGTCGGACTGGAGCTCTCTGCCCTTTACCAATCCAGCCACGGGCCCATCCATCTGGCCCATCAAGACTCACTCTCATTTCATCAGTCCATAAAACCTTAGAAAAATCAGTCTTGAGATATTTCTTGGCCCAGTCTTGACGTTTCAGCTTGTGTGTCTTGTTCAGTGGTGGTTGTCTTTCAGCCTTTCTTACCTTGGCCATGTCTCTAAGTATTGCACACCTTGTGCTTTTGGGCACTCCAGTGATGTTGCAGCTCTGTAATATGGCCAAACTGGTGGCAAGTGGCATCTTGGCAGCTGCACGCTTGACTTTTCTCAGTTCATGGGTAGTTATTTTGCGCCTTGGTTTTTCCACACGCTTCTTGCGACCCTGTTGACTATTTTGAATGAAACGCTTGATTGTTCGATGATCACGCTTCAGAAGCTTTGCAATTTTAAGAGTGCTGCATCCCTCTGCAAGATATCTCACTATTTTTGACTTTTCTGAGCCTGTCAAGTCCTTCTTTTGACCCATTTTGCCAAAGAAAAGGAAGTTGCCTAATAATTATGCACACCTGATATAGGGTGTTGATGTCATTAGACCACACCCCTTCTCATTACAGAGATGCACATCACCTAATATGCTTAATTGGTAGTAGGCTTTCGAGCCTATACAGCTTGGAGTAAGACAACATGCATAAAGAGGATGTGGTCAAAATACTCATTTGCCTAATAATTCTGTACTCCCTGTAATTCGGCACAAAAATCAACACTTGACAAAGCTGCACCCTCCACTCTTCGACGTACATCAATCACTCAACGGCAACCGTGGCACATTAAACAGACCAGATATCTTCAGCGATGCTCACGGGCTGCTGAACGGCAGTGCTGATTTCCAACATTATAGATTCACCCTTAAAGGGCCATAATATCCAAATGTTTAAACACTTGAAAGTGCTGCAGCATAGCTGTAAAAAGCTGACTAGAAAATATCACCTGAACATCTCTATGTAAAAAAGAAAGATATTTTACCTCAAAAGTTTCTCAGTAGCCACATCCCATTGTAAAGGATTTCTAAGCAGCATATTAGTATGTCTGTTCTGGGACAGCTGAAAGGATGAGCCTTCATGTTCATGACCTCAGCACTGCTGATGCTGATTGGCTGCTGTTCATTTCTTCATTTTTTTTTATATTTTTTTTACCTGCAGCTGAGTATAACTTTTTACACAGAACTTACTCTGCTGAGCTGAGGAGATTGTGAGGTAAAATATCTTCCTTTTTTACATAGAGATGCTCAGGTGATATTTTCCTGTCAGCTTTTTACAGGTATACTGCATCAGTTTCAAGTGATTTAGCATATGAGTATTATGTCCCTTTAAGTCCTACAACCCTGCGCTCAGCCTGGCCAAAAAAGTCTATTTCTCCTCCTTTGTGTCATCTCACGCATCCAACCCCAGAAAACTGTTCTCAACCTTTAACTCCCTTCTACGTCCGCCTGCCCCACCGCCCACTACCAACCTCACTGCTCAAATTATTGCTGATCACTTCAAAAGTAAAATTGACACCATTAGAAAAGAGATTCGCACCCCGCAAACCGAGTGATCCTACCCACCCCTTCTATTAATAAAAATCTATGCTACTTCCCTCCTGTAACAGAGGAAGAAGTCTCTGCACTCCTATCCTTGGCTCATCTCACAACCTGCCCTCTTGACCCTATTCCTTCAAAACTTATTCCCTCTCTCTCTGCTTCACTAACCCTTACCCTAACTCATCTCTTTAACCAATCTCTCACTGCTGGCACATTTCCTGACACATTCAAGCATGCGTCAATCATACCAATCCTAAAAAAGCCCTCGCTTGACCCCTCCACGCCTTCTATCGTCCGGTCTCCTTACTTCCCTTTGCTTCAAAATTATTGGAACGACTGGTCTATAATCGGCTAACTCAATTTCTCACAACTAACTCCTTGATCCACTACAATCTGGTTTCCGCCCTAAACACTCTACAGAAACCGCTCTTGCTAAAGTAACAAATGACCTGTTATCAGCTAAAGCAAAAGGCCATTACTCCTTACTAATGCTTCTTGACCTGTCCACAGCTTTTGACACAGTTGACCATCATCTACTCTTAAAAATACTACATTCATTTGGCATCCAAGACACAGCCCTCTCCTGGTTTGCATCAAATCTTTCAAACCGCTCGTTTTCAGTTTCCTTTAACAACATATCTTGTGATCCTATGCCTCTCTCAGTTGGAGTACCGCAAGGCTCTGTCTTGGGCCCCTATCTTTTCTCTCTTTATACATCCTGCCTTGGAAAACTTATAGCCTCCTTTGGATTCCAGTACCACCTATATGCTGATGATACCCAAATCTTTCTTTCCTCTCCTGATATCTCTCCCTATTTCTCAACCAGATTTCTGACTGCCTCTCTTGGATGTCTTCACACTACCTCCAACTCAATCTGTCCAAAACTGAGCTGCTTCTTATCCCCCCTCTTCGAGACATCCAACACCTGACATTTCTCTGATGGTTGGAGACTCTATTCTCAACACCTCCCCCCAGGTCCGCTGCCTTGGGGTCACACTAGACTCAGAACTCACATTCAACCCACATATACAAGCGCTTACCAAATCCTGCCGTTCACACCTACGCAACATTTCCAGAATTCGTCCCTTCCTTACTCAAAAAACTACAAAAATACTTATTCATTCCCTCATTTTGTCATGCATTGATTATTGCAATCTACTCCTAAATGGCCTTCCAAAACACTGCCTATCCTCCCTCCAATCTATTATGAATGCTTCTGCTAGACTCATTCACCGAGTCAACGATCTACATCAGCTGCTCCGCTCTGCCAGTCTCTACACTGGCTCCCCATACACTCCAGAATACAATTTAAAGTATTAGCCCTAACCTACAAAACACTCAACAGTCTAGCCCCCAACTATATTTCCTCTTTCATCGTGAAATAATCCCCATCCTGTCCTCTTTGATCAACCTCTGACCTACGTCTCTACGCTCCTGTTATCTCTACGTCCCACTCCCGCCTCCAAGACTTTGCACGTGCTGCTCCTGTCCACTGGAACTCTCTACCCCGCTCCATTAGACTGTCTCCAACCTTGTATAGCTTTAGACGATCCTTGAAAACCCACCTATTCAGAGAGGCTTACCATCTCTCCTCCATCCCGCATCTGAACCAAACTAATACATGTACATGAACTGCTTGACTCACTGCTGCAAATACAACTGATGTAACAAGCTACCCCAACCTTATGTCTCTGCACCCTAAACCAGTAGACTGTGAGCTCTCCAGAACAGGGCCCTCTTCCTCCTGTACTAGATATGTTTTTCGTTTTGTTATACTGCCTGACATAGTGTTCTAGAAACCATGGGATCGAAGCCACTTGATAATAGAAGTAAATTGGAAACTTTTTTTTTTCTTTCCAAAGGCAGGGAGAGTCCATGACTTCATACATTACTGTTGGGAATATCCACACCTGGCCACCAGGAGGAGGCAAAGACACCCCAGCCAAAGGCTAAAAATATCCCTCCGATTTCCCCTATCCCCCACTGATTCTTTGCCTTTTGTCACTAAAGGAGGTGGCAGAGAAAGTGTTAGAAGAAATGGAGAATCCTTTAATGGGTATTTTACCTTTAAGAGAGGACTGGGGTTTTTAAGTAGCTATGTAAATCTCTGTGAGAGTAGTGGTGAATTTTAACAGCTGGATGTGGCAGGGATTGTGCTCTGTGTAATATCTAGCTATTTAATCTAACAACCCCTTGGGGAACCAGTGTTAGTGTTTTACCCTGTTTCCCTATTTTTCACTCAGGTCACTGTCAGACACATTGAGGAGAGACTGTCGCACCTTGAGAGACAGTGTGACACTATTTGAATACTGTAAAGGATCTGGGGACAGTCTCCTCCGTAGTTGAGGTGGATCGTATGAGCAGTTGGGGAAGATATTGTGTGCTGCTTAGCTCCTTTGCCAATGGAGCACTTTGTGTATGGGGTCTGGCTCATGAGGGTTTTTTTTTATCATGGCAGATGGAAGCAGGGGATTTTTGTTTTTTTCAGCGCTGTGCAGCTGATATTAGCTTTGCGTGCTTTTGACTAGAGTGGGGGCGGCCCTCTACTTACGCACCACGTAACCGTGTGCAGTTTCCTCCTAATCCTGTAACGCTACGGCAGGAAAGTTTATAGTTGCAGGGAGATATCGGTTTGTTTTTCTGGGAGGTGATAAGTACCACAGCCAAGGCTGCAGGTAAAGGTGCCACTCTTGGTAATTAAAGTTTTTATTTGTGTGTTGAGATCCATTTACCCACTATGGAGGACACTGACATTAACCCCTCAGAGGGTTCAAGCTCAGCTATCTCTATAAATAATACATGTTTATATTGTGAGGAGACTATATGGTTTGCCCCCTCTGCGCAATTTTTCTCTTATCTGCCTAGGTGATGTTCTAAAAGCTAAGAAGGGGTTTAAAACGATTCATCCTTCTGGTAAGCTTATGCTCTCTGAGCCATCCACCTCTCAGGACTCTGTTGTCCAGGAGATGCCAATTCTTGTACCGCAGTCCCCTTTTTACCCTATATCACAAGCAGTTCCCCTCGGCGCACCTGTAACCCCTGCTGGAGGTGGTTTATTGCCAGCGGATTTTACTTCAACTTCAGTTCGCTGTCTCTGCTGCGCTAAACGCTTTACCTATCTCTGGGAAACATAAGCATAGTTCTGCTGATTTGGGGGATAGCCCGTCACTTCAGTCTGAATTGGATAGTCTGTCTCATATTTCTGTTGCATCAGAAGGTGAGCTTTCGGAGTCAGAGGTTTTGGAAAATTAACCTCCTACCTCTGGGTGTCTAACTTCAGATTTAGAATTGAGCACCTCCGTTTTCTGTTGAAGGAGGTTTTATCTACCCTAAAAGTCACAGGAGCTAAGCTTACTAAGGAACCTAAGATTCCTAAGTTAGATAGGGTCTATGAGGAGAAGAAGGTTCCAGAAAACTTCCCGGTTCTAGTCTTCATGGCAAACATAGCGAAGGAATCGGAAAGGATTGGTACTCCTTCTTCTCCGTCTGCAACCTTTAAAAAATTGATTCAAGTCCCTGATTCTCATCTGGAACTGTGGAGCTCCATTCCTAAGGTGGATAGAGCCATTTCTACTCTCGCCAAGCGTACTTACTCCTCTTTTAGGGATCCTACGGACAAGAAACTGGAGAGTTACTTAAGGAGGATGTTTCAAAATATGGGCCTCCTGTTTCAACCAGCTGCTACAGTAGCCGCGGTTGCAGGAGCGACCACTTATTGGTATGATTCTTTGTCAGAATTAATTCAAGTTGAATCCTCACTAGAGGACATTCAGAATAAGATCAATGCTCTAAAAATAGCCAATTCTTTTATTTGTGATGCTAATATGCAGATTGACTGTCTGAATGCCAAGACCTCAGGTTTTGCCATCCTGGTGCGATGGGCCCTTTGTTTCATTTCCACTGTTACTTGAGGGAAGGGTTTATTTCTCCCCCAGGATAAGAAAACTAGACCTAAAGGACGACTGTCCTTTGAGTCTGCTGGTTCTTGTCTGAACGAAAGGAGCAAAAACTAATCATCCTCCAAGCCAGAACAGTCCAAGGGCACTTGGAAACCCAACCAGACTTGGAATTAGTCCAAGCAGACCAAGAAGCCCACAGAAGGGGCGGCCCCCGATCTGGGATCGGATTGAGTGGGGGCAGACTGTCTCTTTTCACAGAAGCTTGGGGTTTAGGATGTTCAGGATCCTTTCTAGGTACTATAATCGACTCAGTCTCTATGAAGATCTTTCTAATGGATCAGAGACGTTCCAAGCTGGTGCTGGCTTGTTGAGCCATTCAAGCCACCTTAAACCCTTTGGTGGCTCAGTGTATGGAAGTGATTGGTATCTTCTATGGACATTATTCCTTTTGTTAGCCTTCATCTTCGGCCTCTACAATTATGCATGCTGAGGCAATGGAACAGAGACCAATTCAATCTGGCTCCACCTGGCCCTAGGCACGTGCTTCTTGAGACCATCCTGGGAGATTGTGACTAATGATGCCAGCCTTTCAGGCTGGGATCCCAGGAATTCTCAGGGGACTTGGTCACAAGAAGAATAATCTCTTCCAATCAATATCTTGGAACTTTGGGCCATTTACAATGCTCTGAGGGCATGGCCTCAACTTTGTTCTACCCGGTATATAAGATTTCAATCAGACAACATAACTTCTGCCGCTTACATAAATCATCAGGGAGGAACAAGAAGCTCCCTAGCAATGATGGTAGTAGCTTGAATCCTCCAATGGGCGGAATCATACAATTGTCGTCTTTCAGCGATCCACATCCCGGGAGTGGACAACTGGGAAGCAGCACAGTCTTTTCACCTGGGGGAGTGGTTTCTACACCGAGGTGTTTTCCAAGATAACTCTAAGATGGGGAGGTTCCGGAGATCAACCTCATGGCCTCTCGTCTCAATACCAAGCTACCCAGGTACAAGTCGAGATCGCGGGATCCTCAGGCAGAGTTGGTGAACGCATTAGCGGTTCCATGGAGGTTCAAGCTCATATATATTTTTCCTCTGTTGGCTCTTACCTCAAGTCATTACTCGCATCAAGCAGGAACTAGCTCCAGTAATTCTAATAGCGCCATCTTGGCAGCGAAGAACATGGTTTGCAGATCAGGTGAGAATGTCATTCTCACCTCCATGGAAGTTTCCATCCCCAGCGCATCTTCTAATGCAGGGACCATTCCTGCATCAAAATCTAGATTCTCTGAGACTGACTGCATGGAGATTGAACACCTAGTCTTATCCAAGAGGTTTTACTGAGAGAGTCATAGATACTCTGATCCAGGCTCGCAAGCCTGTGAGGGACAAGGTTTTCCCTGGCACAAAGTGAAAGTTGCTCAAATTCTCTCTTTACTTCAGGATGGGTTGGACAAGGGTCTGTCGGCCAGTTCTCTGAAGAGTCAGGTGTCTGCTTTATCGGTCCTACTGTATAAGAGATTAGCAGACCTTCCGCATGTGCAGTCCTTTGTTCAGGCTCTGGCTAGAATCAGGCCTGTATTTAAACCATTTACTCATCTGTGGAGCCTTAATCTGGTGGTTCGTGTTTTGCAGCAAGCTCCATTTGAACCTTTGCATTCTGTTGATCTTAAACTTTTGTTCTGGAAAGTTTTATTTTTGTTGGCCATCACCTCTGCTCGCATGGTCTCTGAGATTTCTGCTTTACAGTGTGAGTACCCTTATCTGGTATTACATGCGGATAAGGCAGTTTTATGTACCAAGTTAGGATTTCTACCTAAGGTGGTTTTGGGCTACTAAGTGTGCAATAGCGGTGGGGTGGAGTATCCGATAACGAGCACGCTGGACGCAGGCATGGGAGCTTTGGGCTAAGAGGAGAATCTGTGAGGTGCAGCTGATACACAGGACCCCCAGAATAAAGGACGGGCCGGTGAGGTGAGCTAGTCGACATGGAAGGTGGACATTGAGAATCCACAGCAGACGTGCTGGAAGTCTCACTGCCTGCTTTAACCCAGCGTGTTAGTTCCCTAGGCAGATTGTGCCAAAAGTAGGAAGTTAGGGCTATGGGATTATCCGGGCTTGATTATCACTAAATAATGCTTCTAAATTTGCCTTGCCCTGCTCCTATTTTGATCATGCTCAATAGCCGGGTTGTAAATTACCACCGTTAAGGTGGCGTCATAGAACTCCTAAAGCACACATAATACTCTGTGCACCCCAGAGCCTATAAGTAATATTGGGGCTGTGGAATTGTGAGGGATATAGAAATACCCATTTTAAATACAATCTTATTTTTTTTTATAACGCCTAAGAAGTATACCTGGACTCTGAAAGTGAAGCTATATATAGAGGTATTTAAAGGACAATTTCCTGAACTGCCCTGCTTGCTTATACTAATTCAGAAAGGGAAGTAACCTATATCTTAAAAGGGAGGAGAAGGGAAAAAGAGGAGGAAAAGTTCAACAGAAATTCACACAAAATCTGAGCTACCTCCTCCTTCCTCTCTCCACTCTTATAGGGAAACACCAGGGAAGCTGCACCATGGTTCTATTTGAACACAGCGAGCTGGGCTGCTGTTAAAGGCCCAGCCTGCACTATTCGGCACATTTGATTTCGCTGATTTTTGTGAGTACCCTGTATCTGATTTTTTTTCTACACCCATACTATAAGTTACGGATACACACATGTGACTTCTCTATTTTTTCTTATGTTTTCCTAACACATGAGGACTATGAGCTTGAGGAATAAGAAGTCAGCGAGCTAGGCTGCTGTGGAAGGTCCAGCTTGTATCTATTAGCACAATGGAGTGCCGCCGGAACATGTGAGTACCCTGCACGCAGATGTTCTGTCCTTGGTTGCTTTATTATGCATACACACATGTGGCATCTCCTTTCTTTTGCTTTTTGCCTCCTGTAGAACTATCTGAGCTATTGGTCCATAAAGAATACTATCTTTGGAGCAGCGATCCCCACGTGCCCAGGAATTATCAAATTCAGGGGAGGCCTAATTGTTGGAGTCTTATGAAGACTAGGATTTGTTGATGACTGTGACACTTAAGGATTATGTCTAGTTTTATCTAGACCCTCTTGTTCCCTTGTTCAAGAACTGAATTATAGTATTTTCATGTTTTGTTCAAGATATATATATATAGGTAAACAGATCAAATATCATCAGAGCTATATACAGTATTCATTAGGAAGTAAATGGGATACTTATATCTGAGGAAATTTTAGAAAGGCGAATAACCAAAGAAAAGAGATAACACTTAGTATTTATAACGTTGAGTAAACAAATTCAGGCCGGATGAATGTATTATTTATAATCAAAAAGTGTCTTAAAGAGCCCTAAGAATAGAATAGTTTATACAGTAGGTTAATTTAAGTTGTAAGGAAAGACCATTTTCTTCCACTACTCTCTTTTCATGAACTCTAGGATAAAATATTTTTTAGTATAAATTTGCTTCCTGGTGTGAATAAGATAGTAACTACTATTAAAAATTAGTGTGATCGGCCTGTAACTAATTTTGGTAACACTGACTGCTCACTTTGCCATTATATAAGAATTTGTCTCTTGTACTGCGGGAACGTAATAATTAACTTGTAAAACTAGGGGTATAAATACCTCCAATTGTTTAAGTTAGTGGACACATAAGAATTCACTTTATTTACTAATATTTATAAGGAAAGGGTAATAATTTTTCCTCATGTTCATAAGGATAAATAATCTTTCTTTTTCTATCTTTCTATAAAGTCTGGGATGAAAACACCTAGTAGAAATATGTTGTTAGGGCTACTGGTCCAATTGGAATATGGAGTATTAGGTAAAAATGGTGTTGGTGGTCTATAACGAATTTTGAATTATGGTTGGTCTATTCTTCTGATATACAGACATTTGGTTTACCTATTGACACTTACAGGTGAGTGCAATAACTAATTTCTAGAAACAGGATTATAAGCATCTTTTATTGTTCTTCCTTTCCCCTTTCTTTCTCTTTTTTTGATCCCATTGTCTATGGACAAATATATTTCAACTGCTTCTCACTCTAAAACATCAGTTATGGTGAGTAGAAGACAGCAGGAAAAAAAACAAGTTAGATGTAGTTCAGAGCTAAGTTTAGACTCCCCTCAGGAAGATAGCTCTGGGACAATAGGGAACACGGAACTCCTCAAACAGATTAGCGCTTTGTACCTAAAATACTAAAGCCAATTCAATTTTAAAGTGATAAATTTGAAGATCTTGAAAATAGATCATGAAGAAATAATATAAGGGTTATTGGAATATCAGAAACTTTATCAGAGAAAGATTTAATGCAGTTTGCTGCAGTGCAGCTTCCTTTGATTTTAAAAACCACAGATAGGGCTATATTTATTATAGCTGAGGCGTACAGGGGCGCGTATACGCACCCCTGTACGCCTCAGCTTGCCTGTGGCTTGGCGAAATTACCCGCAGGTATTTGGCATTACACACGAGCGCAATCCCGCCCCCTGCCCACGCACAGCCAATCACGCGCGGGCAGGAGCTGTCAATCTCCTCGGTCGGATTTGACCGAGGAGATTGAATTTCGCCAGTTTAGAGGTTGCGAAGAGCGTTATCAAGCAGCGGTCTGGTGACAGCTGCTTGATAAATCACGACGAGCAAGTTCTTGTGAGAACTTGCTGCCGTAGGGGCTTCATAAATCTAGCCCATAGTAATCAACCAATCTTAGTGTAATGTGTTCATAGGATTGGTATGTGTAGAAAACAGGGTTAAATGTTAGACCTATAATTATAAAATACCTACATTTTCAAGATAAGATAAAAAAAATTACAGGCATACAGAACTCAAAAAAAAATCAGTTTTTTCAGAATAAATGTTTTTTTAATTTTTCAGGATTTTTCTTATGAAACATCTAACAGAAGGAAACTGTGCACCAATATGTACTTATTTAATTCACGAAGATAGAATAGCGAAACTATTATATCTTGCTAGAATTAGTATAATTATTGAATAATAATTGAAACGAAAGGTTTCAAAATATTCGATACTCCTCAAGAGGCAGAGATTTTTCTGAGAGATGTAGTTAAATAAGAATTGGAGCTGTAGAACTGGAGAAACAGGTTAAAGTGAAATTAGTATTAGTAAAATTTGAAATGGTGACACAAATGGCTATTAGAAGCATACTTGAAGCTGTCTTTCACTCCCTTCCCTGGTTGGTGTTCTGTTGATGTGTTTTTTTTTTCGCTTTCGCTGGTCAGCCCTGGGGGTGGAAGATACCCCTCCGGGGTTGTGTTTTTATAAAATTTGGGATGTATAATGTTGGGTCTTGGAATGTAGGGGGATTTACAACCCCTATCAAGAGGAAATCTGTATTACAACATTTAAATAAATTAAAAGTTGATGTAGGATTTTTACAAGAAACACATTTGGATGAAATAGAAAGCCAAAAGTTGAAATGGGGTTGGGTGGGAGAGGTTATGTTTGCCCCTGATGTTCGTAGAAAGAGGGGAGTGGCAATACTTTTTATAAAAAAATCTGTAGTTTCAAATTCTTAGGAAAGAAGTGGATGAACAGGGTAGGTTTATCATACTTGAAGCTGTTTTGGCTAGTGGTGTTATGTAATGTATATAGTCCTAATGAAAAAAAAGTCTCTTTTTGGAAATTAATTCAAGCTAAGTTATTAGAGTTTGATAAAAATATTATCATGAAGGGTGATTTTAATTTGACCTCGTCATGGCAACTGGATAGAAAGCATAATAGGAAAAAATGACTTGCCATTAAATCGGGATACTAAAGTATTCAAGGATCTTAGCTATAATCTTGGTTTAATAGATATTTAGAGAAATGCCCACCCAGATACCCAATAATTTACTTTTATCTCTAAGACATATAAATCTCTATCACATATTGACATGTTTCTAATTAGTAAAAATCTATTCTCTATAGCTCAAAAGGCGTCAATAACGAATAATAATAAAAAATAATTTCCTAAGTACTTATATAACAATTTGAACTTCCCTAATTAGCAAATGGGACGATTACTACAGTAGAAACACATTTTCAGTAGACAATGTGGAAACAATTTGGCAAGCTTTTAAGGTAGTAATAAGGGGGGAAATTCTAGCCTTTTTAGTTAAAAGGAAAAAAAAAATTTGGATTCAACTTACGAACCAGATTATCAATAAATATCAGCAATATTTGCATAATAGTATCAATGAAAATTGGAACGCAGACTTAGAAGTAAAAAAGCAAAGAGACTCCTTTTTGTTTTCAAAGAGAAGCTCAATCCGAGGTAAAGAGAAATATTAAATATATGACTTTGGTAACAAAATAGGGAGATATTTAGCAAACTTGGTTGACTCGAAAAAACAAAAAATTTTGATCACATCTATTAAAATTAAAGATAAAATATTTAACCAACCATATAATATTGAGCGAGAATTTCATCAATATTTTAAAAATCTATATGCTAATAAAGAAGTTGATTATTATAAGAAAGATATATTTTGGGAAAATATTAGACTATCCCAAATATCAATTGATGAGTTAGAAACTCTTAATTCTCCAGTTGCAGATGATGAAATTAGATTGGCCATAAAAAAATTGGCGTTTAATAAAACTCCAGGCCCGGATGATATACCAGGGGAACTGTACAAAATTTTAGATGATAAAATTATTCCTTTATTGAAGAAAATATGTAGTTCTTTTTTCATAGAGGGAAATAACCTATCTAGATACTTTAATTAATCTAGAACAGTGTTGATTTTAAAACAAGGGGAAAATTCTAATTTAATGAGTTCTTACAGGCCTATTTTCCTATTAAATGTGGATTATAAAATCTTAACACAAATTTTAGCTACAAGACTTCAATTGGTTATCACTACTTTGATTCACCCAGATCAAACAAGTTTTTTCAAAGGAAGAACATTAAAGGGCCATAATACCCAAATGTTTAAACACTTGAAAGTGATGCAGCATAGCTGTAAAAAGCTGACTAGAAAATATCTCCTGAACATCTCTATGTAAAAAAGAAAGATATTTTACCTCAAAAGTTCCTCAGTAGCCACCTCCCATTGTAAAGGATTTCTAAGCAGCATTTTAGTGTGTCTGTCCTGGGACATCTGAAGGGATGAGCATCGTGCACTCTCATCTTATTTCACCAATCAGGTAAAGGAAGTTTACAATGAAATCTCATGAGAGTCAAGTCAAATCTCATGAGATCACAGTAAAAGTTCATGACCTCAGCACTGCTGATGCTGATTGGCTGCTGTTCATTTCTTCATTTTTTAAATTTTTTTACCTGCAGCTGGGAGCAGTTGAGTATAACTTTTTACACAGAACTTACTCTGCTGAGCTGAGGAGATTGTGAGGTAAAATATCTTCCTTTTTTACATAGAGATGCTCAGGTGATATTTTCCTGTCAGCTTTTTACAGTTATACTGCATCAGTTTCAAGTGATTTAGCATATGAGTATTATGTCCCTTTAATATCCAATATTAGGAAATTGGAGATAGTGTTAAATTACTGTGCTATAGCCCGTGGGGAAAAAAAAACATTTTTGGTGAGAGATGCAGCTATTATAACCTTGGATACAGAAAAAACATTTGATTCCCTGATATGGGACCATATGTTTACCACTTTTAGGAAGTTTGGAATCATGGGTCATTTTTTTTTAGTATTATTCTTTTGCTATATACCTCTCCCTCATCAGCCTTAGTAATTAACTGCACGGTAGTAGAGAGTTTTGTTTTCCAGCGAGGAACACGCCAGGTGTGCCCCATCTCACCTCTTGTCTTTAATTTAGCATTGGAACCTCTAGGTATCCATTTTAGGAATAAGATTGAGGGAATTAATATAGATAAGTATAAGATTCAGCAAGCTATTTATGCTGATGATCTATTGATTTTTACACATCTTCAAAATAATTTACCATTGATTATTAAGGTTTTAGATGATTTTCAAACCTTTTCAGGTTTTATTATTAATAAAGATAAGACAGAAATACTATGGTTGATTAAACATAGGAACTTGCCCCAAACCCCATTTAAAGAATCTAAAGGTAATAGCTCATATTTGGGGCTGAAATTCTCACGAGAACCAAAAAGCTGGTACAGTTTAAATATTCCTCCACTGATTATATCTCTTAAGAAAGACATTGATAGATGGATGAATCTGCCTCTATCAGGCAGAATCCATTTAATTAAAATAGTTATCCTCCCTATTTTTTTTATTTACATTCTAGGCTCACCCACTGATAATACGAAAGAAAGATATTGTTATAATCAATAAACTTATTAGACAATGTATTTGGAAGAATAAAACATCTAGAATAGCCATGAATCATTTATGTGTTGGAAAAAAAAAGGTTTTAGAATGGCAATACCAGATTTTGAAAGTTATAATATAGCATAGGCAATTTTATAATATAGCATAGGCAACAATTTACATCTAGACTAAATGAAGCAGAGCAGCACATTTCTGACTTAGAAGATACTATGACTTTACAGGAGCAAATAACTAAAGAGCATAACTCAAAAATAACAAACTTACTGAGCTAGAAGATAGAGCACAGCGTAATAATGTCAGGTTTCTGGGTATTCCAGAGACAAATGAATATCAAGATTTACATAACTTTATTTCGTTAACTCTCCCTCAACAACTAGGAATACCAGCTGATATCTTACCTTTTGCAGTAGAAAGAGTGCATCGCATAGGGCCAGCTAAAACGTTACCTAATGCAACAGTTAGGAGTAGGCCGGTTATTACCAAATTTCTTGACTTCCAGGATAAGATTAAGATGATGTATTATTACAGGCAGAAATCCCCATTCTTAATTGAAGGTAAACCATTATTAATGTTTCAAGATTTTTGAGTTGAAACATCTCAAAGGAGGAAAGAAATAGCTCCCCATGCACAAAATTAATCCAGGCCGGGATAAAGGCCACGGTTATCTATCCCGCAAAAGTTAAGGTAATAAATGATGGCATACATAAGATTTTAAACAATCCAGAGGAAGTAAAAGAATTTGCTAAATTGAAGGCCATCAATTTATCATCCTAAGGAGCTATGTTTATTTAGTCCTAAATTGAGATGTATAATTTGATTGACATGAAATATAAATATATGAAAATGTGTTGGTTCAAGAGCTTGACCTTGCTCAAATTAATTTTTATTGTGTTTTTTTTTTCTCTCTCTCTCTCTGTCCCCCCTCTTTGCAGTCAAGGAAAAGATAAAAAAAATAAAAAATAAATATAGTCAGTTATAATTGTGTACGCTTTATAATTCTATATACTGGAAATAGTTAATTTAGCGTCTTGGAACGTTGGTGGGATTTCCTCTCCACAAAAGCGTAAAAAGATTCTAGCACAACTTAAAAAACACAAAATAAATATTTCCTTTATCCAAGAAACACATTTAAAGGATACAGAATTAGTCAAATTAAAACTGATTGGGTAGGGGAAGTAGTAGGTACCCATTGTACAAATAGGAAAAAAGGAGTAGCCTTTCTCTTTCATAAAAAATTACAGTACAAAATTTTAAGAATTGAGGCTGACCGAGAAGAAAGATATCTTATTATACATTTAGAGTTAGATGGAATGCCCCTCATATTATGTAATGTCTATCGACCTAATAAGTTGGATAAGCAATTTTGGATTAATTTACAGTCTAAATTACTACCTAATTTTACAGATAATTTGATTATTGCCGGAGATTTTAACTTAGCTAGATACCCTACATTGGATAGGCTAAAGCCTGCACAGAATAGGAACAGTAAACAAGAAGTCAAAATATTTAAAAACTTCTGCAATATACTACATAGTAAAGATTTCTGGAGGATTCAAAATCCAGATTTGAGGAAATTCTCTTGTGAATCCCGTTCGTATAAAACGATGTCTAGAATAGACTATTTCTTGGTAAGTGATAAAATACTTGGATTAGAATTAAAGGCTGATATACAAGAAATTATTATTTCGGATCATGCTATCCTTACTCTTAATTTTAGAATTCGGAAGCCACAAGAAAATAATTTTAATAGATTTTATTTCCCCAGATATCTTGCTCAAAATGTCCAATTTAAAGCATGGCTAAAATTAAAGTGGTCAGATTATATTAAGATCAATTCTACACCAGGAATTAAAATAGAAACTTTATGGGAAGCATTCAAGGCAGTATAAGGGGGGACATTAAAGCATATCTGGTTATGCAGAAACGCAATAACTTAAGGAAGGATATAGAACTTGCTAATCAGCTACGCAAATAGCTATAACACTTATATTAGCGATCCTTCTAATAAATCCTGGGAACTATATCGTAAAATTAAAAAGGAAAGAGAACTTTTTTTAGAACAAAAAGTGGCCCAGGAGGATCTTAGAAAACAGTTCTTTTTTTTCAGACATAGCGGTAAAGCAGGAAAACACCTAGCTAACTTAACCAAATCCAAAAAAAGGAGAGAAATGATCGAAGCCATTAAAACTGAATCAGGTAGAATTACACATGTTAAAGAAATTCAAGATTACGCATTTTGTTATTTTCGAGATCTGTATTCAGCCTCACCAATAAACCCTCAAATTCAGGAGGAATTTTGGGGGAAAATACAGGTTCCATCATTAGATAAGATTAGCCAAGATAAATTGAATATACCTATAACATTATTAGAGGTGACTAATGCTATCAAAGCATCAGCAGCTAATAAGGCTACGAGACCAGATCAGATCCCGGCCGAGTTGTACAAAATCCTTTCGGAAGAAATTGCCCCATCACTACATACCTTGTTTAGCCAGTATTTTATTAATAATATCCCATGTTCAAGATTTTTTTGCCTCTTCACTTATCACATTGGTCCTTAAAAAAAAAGAAAAATCCAGAAGAGATTAGCTCATATAGACCAATATCACTTCTAAATTGTGATTATAAAATATTTATGTCTATTTTAGCATCAAGGCTTAAACTTGTTATTGGATCTTTGATCCATAAGGACCAGGTAGGTTTTATGCCAGGGAGGAATTCTACCCGCAATCTACGTAAACTCCACTTATTATTAAACTCATATTATACACAAGATAAGGAAAGGGTGCATACCAGAAGAAAGGATGCAGCCATAGTTTCAATCGATGCGGAGAGGGCCTTCGACTCCATTACTTGGGACCATTTATTTTTTGCTCTAAAGGAATATGGAGTCGAGGGCCCTTTCTTTCACCTTATACGGTCAATATACAATTCAGCTAGGGCATCGGTCATTATTAATGGAACATCTTCAGAGCAATTTCCCCTTCTTAAGGGATCGAGACAAGGGTGCCCATTGTCTCCATATCTTTTTAACTTGGCTCTAGAGCCCCTTGCGATCCAGCTGAGGAAAGAATTAGATGGGGTCAAACTAGGTACTAGAAGAATAACAACACTCTTATATGCTGATGACTTGTTAGTATTACTAACAAATACAAAAAAATATACCCTTGCTAATACAGATACTACAAGAATTTGGGACCTTTTCAGGTTATAAGATTAATACATTAAAAACAGAATTTTTTTGGCAAGTAAATGCAAACTTAATTATATGTACCTGTAAAAAAGCTTTAATTTAATGTATGTTTTTAGAAAGAATGCAAATGAGTTAATAATTGATTTAGTGGAATTTAGTAAAAACAAGTTACTACAATTTAATTTTGCGGTTGTATTTGTAGTGCGCACTACGTAAAAATAAAAACGATCGTAAAAATTATTATCGTAAAAATTATCGTGGAAAGTTTATGAAAATGTACAATTGATGGTCAATGGATGCGATTATAACTTATCTTGATGAAATAGTCCAATTATTGGTGTATAGGTGGAGGACCCAAAGAGCACACCGGCGTTAGCGGTTTCATAGAAACCGGAAGTGGATCCGTAGCAAGAATCAGAAGTGACATCACAGAGTTCTTGCGGTCTTATGCGTTTCGTGGGACCTATGCCCACTTCGTCAGAGTAAGGATCCACTCCCATCCTGGCCCTCTATTTGTCTGAGAAAACCGGAAATACCTCCATATTGTTTTTTAAAACATTGTCTTATTTTATGTTTAATCATTTTTAACAATACCGTTTTTTTGGGGGGTAATTTGCTAATGATATAGCATAGTTGTATATGGTTTATATGAAATGTTAGGTATTTTCAACCTTCCCTGTAAAAGAAGATAAAATTTAATAAACTTCTTTATAAATGAATTATACTTTTATGGTTTGTTTTATAATTGGTTTAGTAAAGTGTGGCTTTATATATACACTCCATATTCACACAAAAAAATTGATTAATATGTGTCTGTCAATTAATAATTCACAAATCATACATATATTATATAATTAATTAACCAATTAGCGATTAATATTTAAAGAATAATCATTTGTAAAATACAAATGTATGTAGATATATACACACGTATGTGTTTACATGCGTACATTATCTCTCCAAGGGTATTATGGAGATGCATTTTGTTCATTATAATTAATTATAAAAAGGCTGCTAGATCTATGGCTCTATTTAGGCCATATGGTTCCCTAGTGTTTTAAAAAATGGATCCAGTATATCTCCCTTTTCCTTAATTGTAAAAGTCTATCTTTACCCCAAGACTTAGGTATTTGTTCTGGGTTTTTTTTGTGGAATTCTTCAAAATGTCTACATAGACCATATTCGGATGTTTCTCCTTCTATGTTTTTTACATGTTCTAGGAGTCTGGTCTTGAGAATTCTCTTGGTTCTGCCAATGTAGATTTTTTTGCACGTGACTTGCAATTCATATAAGATTGAATAGAAATGTGTTTGGTATCATTGTTGATGATCCATTTGTTTTCTAATTTGTTTTCGGTGGTTCGTTTGCAACATTCGCAATTTTTTCTTCCACACTTATAAAAACCTTTAACCAGTTGTTGACTTACTTCTGTTTTTTTGGGGTTATAGGTTTTAAGTTTAGTTAGAGCTAAAATGTTTTTGAGATTTAGGTTCTTTGTATACGTAACCAAGGGTCTCTGTGATAAATTTTTCCCGAGGACTGGGTCTTTTCTTAGAATGTGTTCGTGTTCATTCAGAATTTTTTCGATCTGTTTTGATACATTATTATAAGTCGTGATAAATCTTGGTGTATCATCTTTGTTTGTAGATTGTGATTTCTTCTTATTCTTTGGTTTGAATAGGGAACTTCTTTCCATGGTTTTTACTTTGTTGTATGCTTCCGATACATCTTCTTCTTTAAAGCCTTTTTCTTTGAATTTTTCTTTTAGAATTGTTGGGGGGGGGGGGGGGGTTAAGAGAGCTGTTTCGGGTGGATCAGGGAG
The DNA here is from genome assembly GCF_027579735.1 of Bombina bombina. Lineage (NCBI taxonomy): Eukaryota > Metazoa > Chordata > Amphibia > Anura > Bombinatoridae > Bombina > Bombina bombina. The sequence continues at coordinate 75,287 of NW_026512450.1, read as the reverse complement.
GTTGGGGGTTAAGGGGGGATCCTACACTGCAGAATATATATATATATATATATATATATATATATATATATATATATATATATATATATATATATATATAAAGCCTTTTATTTTAGTACTGGCAGACTTTCTGCCAGCACTTTAGATGGGGTGACAATTGTGGGGTGGGGGAGGGAAGAGAGCTGTTTGAGAGGGATCAGGTGGTGGGATGTGTCATGTGGGAGACTGATCTCTACACTAAAGCTAAAATTAACCCTATAAGCTACCTAATTAACCCCTTAACTGCTGGGCATAATAAAAGTGTGGTGCGCATCGGCATTTAGCGGCCTTCTAATTACCAAAAAGCAACACCAATGCCATATATGTCTGCTATTTCTAAACAAAGGGGATCCCAGAGAAGCATTTACAACCATTTGTGCCATAATTGCACACGCTGTTTGTAAATAATTTCAGTGAGAACCGTAAGTTTGTAAAAAAGTTAGATTTTTTTTTTTTTTATTTGATCGCATTTGGCAGTGAAATAAATGGTGGCATGAAATATACCAAAATGGGCCTAGATCAATACTTTGGGTTGTCTACTACACTAAAGCTAAAATTAACCTTACAAGCTCCCTAATTAACCCCTTCACTGCTGGGCATAATACAAGTGTGGTGCGCAGCGGCATTTTGCGGCCTAATTGCCAAAAAGCAATGACAAAGCCATATATGTCTGCTATTTCTGAACAAAGGGGATCCCAGAGATGCTTTTACAACCATTTGTGCCATAATTGCACAAGCTGTTTGTAAATAAATTCAGTGAGAAACCTAAAGTTTGTGAAAAAGTTAGTAAAAGTGAACAATTTTTTTTATTTGATCGCATTTGGTGGTGAAATGGTAGCATGAAATATACCAAAATGGGCCTAGATCAATACTTTGGGCTGTCTACTATATATATATATATATATATATATATATATATATATATATATATATATATATATATATATATATATATATATATATATATATATATATATGGTATTTCTAAACTCAGGACAAAATTTAGAAACTACTTAGCATGGTTGTTTTTTTGGTGGTTGTAGATGTGTAACAGATTTTGGGGGTCAAAGTTAGAAAAAGTGTGTTTTTTTCAATTTTTTTCATCATATATTATATTTTTTTATAGTAAATTATAAGATATGATTAAAATAATAGTATCTTAAGAAAGTCCATTTAATGGCGAGAAAAACGGTATATAATTTGTGTGGGTACAGTAAATGAGAAAGAGGAAAATTACAGCTAAACACAAACACCGCAGAAATGTAAAAATAGCCCTGGTCCCAAACGGTAAGAAAATTAAAAAGTGTTGTGGTCACTAAGGGGTTAAATAATAACTAATATATACTTATGAAATTCATTATCCTTAAAGGGACAGTCAAGTCCAAAAAAAACCTTCATGATTTAAATAGGACATGTAATATTTTTTTTTTATATATATATAAAACTTTATTTATTTCCAGCAATGGTTACATGAATTAATAATCAGAATTTACAAAAAGTAATTTGAAATACAAGAATATTAAGCAGTCACTGCAACAATGCTGGGACTTTATCTTTTTGTTCTTTCCCTCCCCATACCCTGCTCCCTCCCCTCCCTCCTTGTTCCCTTTCTTTATTCTAGTGAAACCTGCTAGGTTGCTGGTGAGCTAACTAGCCGGGGTCGGCATTACAAACTCCACCCTTTCTTCTTCCCTAGTTTCTGGGTTGCTGTTAATGCTGGGTGGTGTATAAACATCTGTCCATGTTATTGGTTTTTATTATGTAGATGTTTCACATATTAGTGCTCAGCTGGTGATTAGGACAATGTTTAGCACTGTGCTGCCATTCAACTCATGATAGGGATGTGTAACTGAGTGTCCTTTATAAGCACAGCTATTGTGGTGCCGAGAGTCTCTCACATTGGCCCAAAAAGGTACCCTGTGGAGGGTCATCCTCATTTACAAAGGGAACAGTCTGTTTGGAAAAATAGGACCTCCCATCCATCACCTCTCCCCTTGTTTAACAATCAATGCAATCCAGCTATAATTCTATCAAGGTCTAAAATTTAACCCCCGAGGTGTCACTCCTGGTTCCCCCTTCTTTCCCCTCGTCTAATTGTTTTTCAATGCCGATCTATCATTTACTGTCCTCTATTGGTCTCTTAAGATGTCAGCTGCCATTTTCCATTTAGTTGGGCACTAAGTATATACTCTAAGAGGCCTATTTATCAAAAGGTCTGTCGGACCTGATCCGACAGTGCGGATCAGGTCCGACAGACATCGCTGAATGCGGAGAGCAATACGCTCTCCGTATTCAGCATTGTACCAGCAGCTCTTGTGACCTGCTTGTGCAACGCCGCCCCCTGCAGACTCGTGTCAATCAACCTGATCGTACTCGATTGGGTTGAATTGTGGCGATCTCTGTCCGCCTCATCAGAGCAGGCGGACAGGTTCCGCTGCTCCATAACTTGCGTTTCTGGCGAGTCTTCAGAAACACAGGCCATCAAGCTCCATTCGGAACTTGATAAATGGGCCTCTAAGTCTTTAAAGGGGTAGATAATCTGTTTCTGAAGTGTTAAGTGGAGGCTACATATGAGGGATTCCCATTTGGTCATGAAATGTTTCGTCCTCTGTGTTATGTCTCCCTGTGTATCTATTTGTTCATACATCCTTTGTTTCATTAGTGTTTCTTTGAGTTGAGGTAGACTAGGTGGTTTTGTCGTCAACCATTGTTTGAGAATAAGCTTTCTAGCTTGTAGTATTACATTGTGTATAAACTTTGCTTGAGTTTTAGGCGTTAACTGCGTATGCAGAAAGATTACCATCTCTAATGTTAGTCAGACTTTTTCAGTATTTATAGAGGGCATGTAATTTTAAACAACTTACCAATTTACTTTTATCACCAATTTTGCTTTGTTCTCTTGGTATTCTTAGTTGAAAGCTAAACCTAGGAGGCTCATATGCTAATTTCTTAGACCTTGAAGGTCGCCTATAATCTGAAAGCATTTTGACAGTTTTTCACCACTAGGGGGCAGTAGTTCATGTGTTTCATATAGACAACATTGAGCTCACCCACGTGAATTTACAGAGGAGTGAGCACTAATTGGGTAAAATGCAAGTCTGTCTAAATGAACTGAAGTAAGGGGGCAGTCTGCAGAGGCTTAGATACAAGGCAATTACAGAGGTAAAAAGTATATTAATATAATCGTGTTGGTTATGCAAAACTGGGGAATGGATAATAAAGGGATTATCTATCTTTTTAAACAACAAACATTCTGGTGATGACTGTCCCTTTAAATTAGGTTTTATGGCGGAGCTAGCCTAAGAGCAGGGCAGACGTGGTGTGAGAGAGCTCCTGCAAGAAAATAATATAATAGCTGCTCAGAGACGCCAGAACACCTCTCCCAGGGGTATTTTATCTTTCTGTGGTGACCGGAAGATCTGTAGCAGCGATAACAGGAGAGATTGGTGTTTTCTCCCTAACACTGATTACATACTTTGAGCTGAGACCGCAAGTGACCATCGGGCGGACCGGAATCCAGAGGTCCCGCAAGCCACTTCTCCCCTGTGGCATCTAAACAGTGACCGGGAGTGCCGGTGAGTCAGAGGGACACTGGGGGACACATTTGCAGTTAAACAAACTTTAAGTTTAAGACAGCGGTAAAAAGGCGCGAAAAACCGCCATTGCCGATTGACGTCACAGACAGCTGCAGAGTGAACCCGGAAGACAGAGTACAGTTAGCTAAGGGGCAAGACGCTGCAAGGAGAGAGGTGACAGCACAAAGCACTTATAGTTGGTGAACCCTCCAGAGCCTGCTGGTTAAACAGAAAGGCATATGACCCGTGGATATTAAATCTGAGCTTGCTCTGGGGGTTTATGGAGAGACTTTTACACTTTACAATTGCCTCATAAATCAGCTGAAAGCCCTAGCAAATACAGAGCTGTTTATAAACATAAAAGAAACAAGCGGTGCAAGTCACTCTCAACATAAAATATTCGTCATTAACACCAAACACTTGGACATAGAAATGCAAAATAAAAGGTCACAGGAGTGAAGTCATAGCATAGAGCTCCCAATCTTTTGCAAATAAGACCTCATAGACATTCTAAGAACCCATTAACCCCTTTGGGCCCACTGCTTGATTCATGCACACTTTACAAGCAATCAGGTGTTTTTGTAGTAGCAAACTACTTTACTGTAGCAGACCTGCAGAAGTGACTTTCTCTGACTTTTACCCAGTGTTTTTTTTTTCTCTCATCACCCTCTCCCCCCCCCTTTCCTGTCAGCCCTGTGTGGTGGCAGGTCATACCCCCTTTACCCTTCTCCGTGATCATCCTGTGAGGATAAATTCCCTGGGGAGAGGGAAACCACTAAATACCTGCACTCCCTGAAAATCACTTGATAAGCAATATTGGGGAATTGATAGGTCAATAATTTCCTCGATCAGAATGTGAAAAACACCCTGATCTGTACAGGGGGAATCAATCTCTAGCTGTCATAATGAAAACAACATCGATGTAAGTTCCTATATGCTGTGATAACAAAATATACCTCAAGTTTCACTATATATAGATTGTCTGCCGGTCTACAACTTTTAAAGAAAAACAAGGACCAGAACAGATCCATTATTAGATTAAATACCCCGCAGCTCATTGCTCAGCAAGAATAAGCCTCTGTAACCAATAAAGGAGGCACGAACTCTTCGTAACTTCATAACCTTCTTACTTGACTTATCTAATCCTGACCACCACTAAGATGACTTCCAAAAGACCCACTAAAGGGGATAAAACAATAAAATCTGCAGCCGTGTCTCAATTCTTTAAGCCTGGCTGCTTCAACAACCAAATCCACTCTGGAAACAGAAATGGACGAAGAATCTGACACTGATTCGCAACAACAACACCAAGACAAAAGTCCATTGACAAAAGCCGACCTCAGAAACCTGGTGTCCAAAAAAGACATTGCAGATAATTTCGAAAAATTGTGGGAAAAAATTGACTCTATACACACCTCAGTAACCAGTAGTCTATCTGAAATTAAATCAGACCTAATGGAGATGGGTAATAGGATAGAGACACTGGAAGATCAAAAAGATTCCATGGTGGACCAAATGGATGAAATGTCTCAAACTATCTCTACACAACAACAGACACTGGAAGAACTCCAAGACAAAATGGAGGATTTGGAGAATAGAAGTAGGAGGAATAATATCCGTCTCAAAGGAGTTCCAGAAGAAGTGACTCAATCAGAGATACTAGCCTACCTCACTCAGCTATTCACCCAGATTACAAATTCTCCAGCTGATTACATTTTTCACATAGAAAGAGCACATAGAGCGCTAAAACCAAAACCCAAACCAGGTCTACCTCCAAGAGACATTATCACCAAATTAACATTCTTTCCGGATAAAGAAAAAATCCTGCAAGCAGCAAGAAAGAACCCAACATATAAATATCAAGGCAATGTAATCCAATTTTATCAGGACCTTAGCGTCAAAACTCTACAGAGGAGAGGAGCCCTACGTCCTCTTACAAGCCTACTTATAAAACACCAGATCTCATATAGATGGGGTTTCCCATTTGCCCTACATATCATGAAAGACTCTAAGACTATCACACTCAAAGAACCAGAAGACATACCAGAGATATGTAGTATATTGGATCTAGAAACTCCTACCATCTCAAACACGATATCAACCCCGGCGAAGAACAAAGACACAGACAGACGCCCAGATCCTTCAAAGTGGCAGGCAATCAATCATAAGAAACAAAAGATAAAAGAAACAAAGGGGAAAGTCTCCTAAACTAAACTACAAACAAAGCAGGACTGCAGCTATTTATTTTTCTATCTTTCATAAACCTCGTTGCATGAATGATAACTGGGAGTAGATGAAAAGCAGAGGATTGGGGTAATCCAGATTGTCCTCAGACTGTCTGGAGGCGAAGACTTTCTAACTTCCAATTTAATGTAAACACCTTTTCAATGTTACCTGCTCCTAGTGACTTCATGATGCGAGATAAAAACAATGGTTATAAGATGTTGTGGGGATATACCCCCCCTATGTACAGTGTTTTCTTGTTTACATGTTCATGCTAATAATATGTTACAAGTTATCCTTGAAAAAACCTCATACCGAGGATTTCAGATTATTGTTATTTATGTTATTGACATTATGTTTTCTTTTCAGTTCCCTCCCCATTCCCAATGACGACATGACACAGACCACCAAGCTTAACTCTGATTGCTCACATACTCTAAGAATAAGGTACCGGGGCAGAGATCACCAGGTAATACACATAATCCTGCAACACACACACCTAAATATAACAAAATGACCCCTAACATAAAGATACTGTCCCACAATGTAAGGGGCTTAAACACAGACGTAAAAAGAAAAATGGCGATGTCACAATACACCTCTTTACACGCTAACATCCTATTCCTACAGGAGACCCATTTCCTTAAAGAGAAAATCCCGAAATATTGGGCAAAATATTTCAACACCCATTATCACTCAACTACAACTTCTAAAAAAAGAGGTACATCCATACTTATACACTCCTCACTGAACTTTATACAAGATGATATAATTACAGATAATGAAGGGAGATATCTCATAGTTAAAGGGCGAATTTCAGACTTAGAAATCACACTCTGCAATATCTATGCACCGAATGAAAATCAACACAGCTTCTTTCAACACATTTCACATTTACTCACACAATGGTCCCATACCAAAATATTTTTAGCAGGGGATTTCAATATCACTATGAGACCTATTAGTCCAACAGATATTAAACCCCTATCTAATAAACAGGCTAGACATAACCGCATTGTTAAATCAATTAAGGACAGTCTTTTGCCTCACTCCCTGATAGAGACTTGGACCACTCTTTATGGCTTAACCAACGATCCTACCTTCTACTCAGCAGCACATAAATCTTATATTAGGTTGGACTACATTTGGGTCAGCCAGGTTTTGCAGCCTTTATTAAGCAACTCTCAGATTCATGCATGCGTATGGTCTGATCACTCGATCATTACCTTACAGGTGGAGGGATTGAGCGATCCGAATAGAAGTAAAACATGGACCTTTGACAAAACTTATGTTAGTGACCCCCAGACATACGACAGCACACTTAAATTATTAACAGAGTACTGGAACATAAACACAGACACGGTTTCTAACCCTGGAATCGTCTGGGCAGCTCATAAAGCAGTTTTAAGAGGGATACTAATTAAAGAAAAAACACTGAAGATCAGGAAGTACAGACAAAACCTGAAACAGCTGCACACAGAGATTGAGGATTTAGAAAGACAACACAGGCTCACTAAAACAAAGGCAATTCAACAAATTCTCCAATCTAAAAAAACAGCGTTAGCCACACTCCTTCAAACCCAAGCCACTAGATCCATCCAGAAACTTCAGGCACAATATTTTATATTTTCAAACAAACCTGATAGGTATATGGCATACAAAATTAGAGAACGAAATAGAGCTTCAACGATCGCCCACATTGAGACACCAAATAACAAATTAACCTCACACCCACAGGAAATAGTAGACACTTTTGCGACATTTTATGGTGAATTATATGACGGGAGAAAGGTCCTACATAACAAGGAGACAGAGAAACTCATCTCAGAGTTTTTCACCCACAATTTATTACAAACCATATCTAACGAACAAAGAGATATATTGAATGCACCCATATCCACTATAGAAGTGATAGGGGCAATTAAAGATCTTAAACCAGGAAAAGCTGCAGGCCCGGATGGTTTTCCGGGAGAGTATTATAAGCTCTTTAAATCAGCATTGATCCCACACCTCATTAAATTCTGTAACTATATCATGGAGGGAGGGGATATTCCTCCTGACCTGTTAGCTGCTAAAATCGTAGTAATTCCCAAGCCCGGAAAGGATCACAAAAAATGTCAAAGCTATCGCCCAATATCCCTCATCAATCAAGACCTTAAAATTTTTACAAAGATAATAGCTAACCGACTTAAACATATCCTACCCCACTTGGTCCATCCAGACCAAGTGGGTTTTATTAAAGGTAGAGAAGCCCCAGACAATATACGTAGAGTCACCAACTTAATTCAAACCATGAGAGAGACACGGACGCCTTCTCTGCTCCTATCGTTGGATGCGGAGAAGGCGTTTGACCGAATTGATTGGGACTATATGTTCCTAATATTACACAAGATGGGGTTTCAGGGAACACTCATTAAAGCATTGAAAGCCATTTATTCCTCCCCAGGAGCGCAAGTATCATCGGCGGGTTATAAATCTAAATCCTTCCCAATTCGTAATGGGACTAGACAGGGGTGTCCCCTGTCCCCGTTGCTCTTTGCCCTGTGCATAGAGCCATTAGCAGCCAAAATACGCTCGCAGGTGGATATAACGGGAGTTAAGATCAATAAAATGGAATATAAGCTGTCCCTTTTTGCGGACGATATACTCTTGACTTTAACAAATCCACTGATATCGCTGCCTAACTTATACCAAACCCTAGCGACCTTCGCCGCTATTTCAGGTTTCAAAATCAATGCAGAAAAATGTGAAGCCCTCCCCATAGCGATCCCCAGACAGACTCAGACTCTGATAGAGTCCAATTTTAACTTTAGATGGATGAACCATTCTCTCAAATACCTAGGAATCCACCTCCCTAATTGTCCCACACAGCTTTACAAAGTAAATTACATCCCATTATTTAAACAAATTAAAAAAGATCTATTGAAATGGAAGGGTTTTAACTTCTCGTGGTTGGGAAGAGTAGCGGCGGTTAAAATGAATGCTCTACCGAGGATATTGTATTTATTTAGAACCCTACCCATCAAAATAGTGAAAACAGATCTAGAACTATTACAAAAGGAGATTCAAATATTCATTAGAGGTGACAAAACGAATAGGATAGCAAAGTCAATTTTAAATAGACATAAAAAACTGGGAGGTATTGGGGCCCCTAATTTAATAGATTACTATAACGCTGCTAGATTAGCGCAAGACGTCTTATTACTGAAGAGATCTAAAGAGATTGTATGGCCTAATTTGGAAGCGAATCTAGGTGGGTGGAGCGAGAGTGATACAATTATCTGGGACCCAGAGAAAACACAAACCACTAAAGAGACACTAAGGCCTTATACTGAAAATCTCATAGTGACTACCTGGAAACGTGCGAGAATTAAATACAAATTACTCCCAAAACACTCCTTATACATGCCAATAAGATTCATACTGCCTAATGAACTCAGAACTCAAATTAAAAAATGGGAAAATAAGGGCTTATACAGAGTAGCGGATTATTTAGAGGGTAGAAATGTGATGCCATTTAATCAGCTTCAGACTGTAATACACCCACTGAAATTACACTGGTATATTTATTTACAAATACAATCAGCTATACAAACATATATGAAAAACCCGAGAGAAAGCAACACCACCACAATAGAACTCTTCTGTAAATCAGCAGACTGCGATAAACAATTCTCTTCATAATCAAAAGGAAGAATTCTGGAAAGAATGTAAGACCATGGAACTTATACCATGCATGAACGGGAACTGCAAGACTCCATTCTTGTAAATTGTGATACCATAGTTCATTATTAAGACTGTAAGTTGAATTGCAGGAAGGATAATCATATGCTATTGTAAACTTTATCTCCGAGCCTTCCAGCAACTGAGGTAAATGGAGAGAAAGGTATGTTTCTTGTTGTTATGATTTATTTCTGAAAATTAATAAAAATTATTCAAACATAAATTAGGTTTTATAAGGTAAAATACTTGTGTGTAGCTCACTGTGCTAATCTGAACCTTGGTTAGTGTGGCTGGATCCCGGAGCCTAGTACTAAAGCAGAAAGTCCTTTAGCGTAGGCTCTGGGATCCACGGCCCTAATCCTCCTATGAACGCAGCCCTGAACTCTGAAGAAGGTAGGATTAGCGTAGCCCCCACGTGCTATAGGTATTCACTGTGCCACCTGCAACAAAGTAATATTTACATTAGTTTTAACAGAAAAAATGTAAGTATTAACTAATATTCAGTATTTTTTTTTGCCCATGCTCTGTACAGGTCTTTTTTTCTGCAGAAATCAGGTAACAGGAAGCAGCAAAAAAACTTCCTAGTTCTACAATTCTATAAGGTAGCTGCCTTATCTCCCTGCAGGCAGTGGCTACACTGATAATTATGCTCATTTTGCAAGAAGACAATTGCTGTTTTTTAACACTATATATTTCTTTGTATGCTTACTTTGATTTAACTTTTTGTTTTATAAAGAAACACTGTTTCATATTCCTTTAGGTCTTTCTAAAAACTTAATATTCAGACCTCCAAAAAGTATCATTTTAGTACAGCATTTGGTGTAGGCTCGAAGTTAAATAAATGGACTGCAGTCCTATTTTAGCCACTGACTATGCAGCATTTTTCTTTGTGGTCAGAGAAATTGATACTAAATCATTTTTAAAATGTAAGCAAAATTACATTTAATGCAGCTGTGTAAGATAATAGTTCTTAAACCAGGATATATTTTGAACTAGGTGAGTTTAGTTTGGCCTTTATAGTTAAAACTAAATATTTTTCTTGCAGGAAAGATCTTTAAGTTGAGTTTGGTGAAACTTCTACCTAGTTTTTACTAAAAATACACTACAGATTCAGGGCCGGATTTACTTCTCAGGAGCCTGTAGGCAGAGAAATCTGAAGCGCCCCCCTCCCCCCCCCCCCCATAAAAAGAGTAAAAAGAGATACTGTACTTTTTTTTACAAAATATTTCTATTTAGAACAAAAATAAATATTACAAATTTTAAATCAAATAAATGAGGTATCAGAACCATTGATAAAAGTGCTGTATACATTTAAATTTGTGTAAAATCGAAATATGTATATCAGAGTGTACAACAGAATTAGAACATAACTAAATAAATAAATGCAATTCAAAGTAAAAGGGTCATTCTAAGCAACATAACCACTACAAAGTGCTTCCTTTTAAATACAAAGTGTCCTAGTAAACCGTTAAGTCTGTGCTGTACAACTCTCAGTATGCTTAGCGAGCTAAAGAACCAAGTGATCAGCATTAGACGCTATTATATTTATACCTAATGGGATTTCTTGTCTTTAGTAAAGGCAGGGTAATAATTGAAAAATACAACTCACAACTCACCACAACTCACCAATAGCACTTATATCTACCAAACCACATAGACAGACTACTTCTGGTACATCCTCTAACACAATACCAAATTTCAATCTCAACCCACTGTACTATACTGCCCTCTCAACTGCACAGCACACACTGGGGTTTAGCATCAGCAGTCTTACGTACTCCTCATATAGTACATATTTAGCATGGAATGTTGAGCAAAATACTACATATACTACAGGTCTAGCAGTTTGACAAAACTGTTGCAGTGCCAGTACCTAAAAGACAATAAGCATAAAATCACTACTAAAGAGCTGTAGTGGTTATGGTGCCTAGTGTCCCATTTACTGACTGTCAGCAGCTGCCTGAAAGGGGTCACTCTCAGGCAGACAGTGAGAGGAGTGTGTTTGCTGACAGCAATCACACCCTTGTCACTCTCAGGCAGCCAGTGAGAGCAATCACACTCCTGTCACAGGCTGCGTGAGAATGAAAGGGGTGTGATTACTGTCACTGGCTGCCTGAGAATGAAAGGGGTGTGCTAGTCTGTCAGACTCAGTCTCAGACAGCGCTTGCTTGGCCTTGGTCACTCACTTTCACAGTCACTCACTTAGTTATGCTGTAGACAGGCGTCTCAGGGCCCAGGGCAGGCGACAGGCTCCGCTCCGACAGCGTCAGAAGGTGGACCATGGAGCAACCAAAACTTCAGCCAGCCCAGGCCAGCAGCAATGAGCATGCACTGTGGCGCCCCCTGCTGCAATGCGCCTGTAGGCACATGCCTACTGTGCCTAATGGCAAATCCGGCCCTGCACAGATTGGTATATATCAGGGGTTTTCAAGCCTGTGCTAAGGCCTCCCTAACAGGACAGGTTTTCAGGATTACCTTGTGTGAGAGTGTTAACCATGGATCAGGTAAAAAAAAAATGATGAACAATGTATAGTGTAAAACTTAAGCAGTCTCTTATTCAAGGAAATGCTGACCAAAGTCTCTTACGATGGTGATTGGTTCACCATGTGCATTGCTTTTTCTTCAACTAAGGATATCTAAAAAAAAATAAGCAAAATAAATAATAGAAGTAAATTGTAATGCTGTTTAAATTTCTATTCTTTAGCTGAATCATGAAAGAAAGATTTTGGCTTTAGTGGCCCTTTTAATAGACCAGTCTTGCTCACCCTTATATGAACGAGTGGATGTCACAGTGCCTTCTTTTCAACATCGTAAGAGACTTTGGTCAGCATTTTATTACCTTATCTCTTCTATAACCCACTGGGAGTGTAATTTCTTCTACTGGCTGTGTTAACACAGTTTGGCCTCAAGGCCAAAAACTTTAAGGATAGGTGTGGATACCACAGGCTACATAAATTATTTCAAATGCAAATATAAGGGCAATGGAAATACTTATAAACAATTTAATACACTCCAGCAGGTAAAGTGGTTTATTGGAAACAAAGTAAGAGTAAACTGTCCCTTTAAGATCATTAACTATCTCTTATCAATTACTGATTTGATGAGAACCACAATCATACTCATCCATATTGTCCATAACAGTTTATGGTCTTACAATAAATTCCACTCACCCAGATTATATGTGAGTTTTTATAGATAAAACTTCACTATAATCTACGTGAGACACACTCTAATTTTATGGTCTGCTATAACTATCTTTGATACTTGTTTAACAAACTTCTAACTTTGAGTTAGTGTGTGTTACACAATTACAAAGGGGTCAGAAATAGAGTTACCCAAAGCTGAGCGCATAAAACAGTAAGCCACTTGCTTAATAATCTCTATGCAATATGTAGCTGTTCTGACCAACAAAGTTGCTACCAAACTGCCCTTAATAACTTCACTCACCCATTCATAGATGTGGCAGATGTCCTCACTTCCCAGAAAAGCAGGAAGTATCCTCTGGTAACGAACAGCAGTTTAGACAGTGGTAATGCTCATGGCTTTCCAAACACGCTGTCCGGCTCCTCCTCCTGTGTCAGCGTCACTACGTGTAATAGGGAGTGATCCAATCACCCATACGTTCCGGACTAGACGTCAGCTGCGACTGGGGAATAGCCAGGATGATAGGCAGGTGTATGTGTGTACCCACAAGCAAAATTAGGATTGTTTTTCCTTGTCCACTTTTAATGAACTAAATAAAGCTTATACGTTTTTATGGCTCAAGGATGAACTCTATCTTTTTCATGTTATTAACAATGTTTACTAATGAGCTGACTATTTCACATGTACTCCAGTTCAGATATCCTGAAAATCTGGCCTATTAGGGACTGCCCAAGGCTGGATTACTTAAAGGGGTATTACACAACAAAAATACCATGCTCTAATTTACTAGAAAATAGCATTATTACACAAATTATTTTTTAGTAACTCACAATCGATCACAATCCTTTAGAAAAATGTATCTGATGATTTTCAAGACAAAACTACCATTAAAATCTAAAGATTTTTGCAAATAAATCATTTGATAAGTGCGGTCAGCCCCATGTGTTTAATCTGCACAAAAGAGGCAAACGTTCTGTCATTTATATGAAAGAGCCCCATTTAAACATGTTGAACTATTTTTTGCTTTAAAAAAAAACAAACAATTTATTCCTACCTAATAAATTCATTTCTTTCATGGTTGTGAGAGTCCACGAGACCTTACTCTTGGGAATACATCACCTGGCCACCAGGAGGCGGCAAAGACAGCCCACACCAGAGTTTTAAATATCTCTCCCACTTCCTCTTTCCTCACAGTAGTACGTATAGCCAAGTATTGGAAAAAAAGAAGAAAAATAGGGTAAAAAGGTGCATAATAAAACGCTGTCACTAACGAGAAAAAAATTGTCGGATTTGTGGACTCTCACAACCAAGAAAGAAATTAAATTATCAGGTAAGAATAAATTATGTTTTCTTTCTAATGGTTGTAAGAGTCTACGAGACCTTATTCTTGGGAACCAATACCCAAGCTGAGAAGTCCATGAATTTAGGGTGGCAAAAAAAACTGTTAAAGGCAGAGGCACCTATTTACCAGGAACAACTACCTGAAGGACCTTTTTTTCCAAAGCCACCTTAGCAAAAGCAAAAACATCAAAATGATAACATTTTGTAAAGGTATGCAAAGAAGACCAGGTTGCATATCTGTTCCACCGAATCCTCGTTCTTGAAGGCCCAAGAAGTAGAAATTGAACGAGTAGAATGCGCCGTGATTCAAGCAGGCGGTTGTTGACCTTCCTTGTGAATTAAACTTTGTAACTAAGAAGACAAAGACACAGCAGTAGCTATTTGACTCCTACGTTTCCCTGAATACACAGCAAACAAGCTTCTAGATTGACGAAAATCCTTTGTAGCTTGCAAATAAAACTTCAATGCCCTAAACACATCAAATTATGTAATAATCTTTCCTTAGAAGACTATGGCTTAGGACATAAGGAAGGAACAACAATCTCCTGATTAATGTTCTCTGCTGAAACCACCTTTGGTGGTCACCATACATAGCACAGCCTTATCCTGATGAAAAAAACAAATAAGACAGATCACAAGACAAAGCTGACAACTAGGAAACCCTACGGGCTGAGGAAATATAAATATGTAAACAAATATTTTTATGGCTTTTAGCTGCGTAAATTGGGCAATATACTTTTAATGAGGTCTCCAAACTTTTGGGCAACCAGAATTGCTGACACATTTTCCCGTTTGAGTTGTGCCACTACCCTAGGAAGAATTACAATTGGAGGAAACGGATAATAAATTAGATGATACCTCCAAGGGGCAACTAAGGTGTCTATTATCTCTGCCTGAGGATCTCTGGATCTTGACCCATTCCTTGGTAGTTTGTGATTCAGACGCAAATCCTAAGGTCTGTCTCTGGAAGACCCCAATGGTTGATCAACTGATAGAATATCTCCTGATTGAGTGACCCATATCCCCAAGTGCAGTCTAGCTGCGCAAAAAATCTGCTTTCCAATTGTCTACCCCTGGAGTCTGAATGACTGAAATGGTACAATGATGAACCTTTGCCCAGTTCAGGATTCGGGACACCTCCTGCATCGCTAAGGAGCTTTGTGTACCTCCCTGATGACTTATATATGCCACCATTGTGACATTGTCTGACTGGAATCTTAGAAAAGGTACAGAATGCAGTTGAGGCCACCGAGAAAGCTCATTGAAAATCACCCTGTGATCCAGAATATTGATTGATAGTTTCGCCTCAGCTTTCAGATGGCCCCAAACAGCTCCCAAACCCAAGAGGCTGGTAACCATCGTATTTATTTCCCACGGTGCACAATGAAACCCCATGCCCCATGATATCAGGCCTGGTGACGTCCACCAAGAAAGAGATGGTCTGGTGACAGGATCCAAGCAAATTATTTAAGATAGGTTGGAATGGTCTCCTTTCCACTGTTTCAGCATGCAAAGCTGGAGTGGTCGCAAATTATACCTTGCAAATGGCATGTTGTGTGATGCAACACCCATGAGGCCCACAACCTCCATATACTGAACTACAGAAGGATAGATAAGAGACTGAAGCCTCTGACAGGCAGACGGAAGCTTGAGCTTACGTTGATCTGTGAGAAAGAACTTCATCTACACTTAGGCGATAATGACTCCCAAAAAGCACACCGTTGTTTGAGGTGTAAGAGAACTTTTTTCTAGATTTACTTTCAAGCCATGAGAACACAGAAAGTGTAACAGTTTCTCTGTGGTAGCAGTCGCTAAAGGTAAAGATGGAGACTGAACCAATATATTGTCCAGGTAAGGAGCTACTGCTACTCCTTATGCCTGAATTACGGAAAGAAGAGCTTCCAGAACCTTTATAAAGATCCTTGGAGCAGTAGCTAGACCAAATGGTAGAGATGTGAATTAATAGTGTTAAAAAGTAAAACCTAAGAAACTGATGACGATCCCGGTGGATCGGGATGTGTAGGTAAGCATCCTTTAAGTCCACTATGGACATAAATTGACCCTGAAGCAACTGGGGTAAAATTAATCTGGTAGTTTCCATATTGAAGACAGGCATTTTTTTTTTTTTTTGGGGGGGTTATTGGCATGCAAATTGCAGCAAAACTCAAGTACAATACTTTAACAAAATATAGAAATTGTAATAATCTATGAACTGCATAAGCCGGGTAAGCAGCAGTTTTGCAGTTAGATAACTAAGTAAACAAATGTTTTTGTGTCTATTAGCCGCATAAGTAAGGCAAGCAGCAGTATTGTAACTAGCTAGCAAAACATTTTTATGTCTATTAGCTGCAAAAAGAATTTTAGCAGCAATTTTGTAACCAGCCAGAAAAATAAGTAAGCAAATATTTTCGTGTCTAATAGCTGCATAAGTAAGTCAAGCAGCAATGCTATAATTAGCTGGATAAATAAGTAAACAAATATTTTTATGCCTAATAGCTGCATAAGCACGATAAAAAATTGTTTTGTAACTAGCCAAAAAAAAAAAAGCAAACAGATAGCTGCATAAGTAGTGCAAGCAGCAGTTCTGTAACTAGCCAGAAAAAACATAATTTATGTAAGAACTTACCTGATAAATTCATTTCTTTCATATTAGCAAGAGTCCATGAGCTAGTGACGTATGGGATATACATTCCTACCAGGAGGGGCAAAGTTTCCCAAACCTCAAAATGCCTATAAATACACCCCTCACCACACCCACAATTCAGTTTAACGAATAGCCAAGAAGTGGGGTGATAAAAAAGCGCGAAAGCATATAAAATAAGGAATTGGAATAATTGTGCTTTATACAAAATCATAACCACCACAAAAAAAGGGCGGGCCTCATGGACTCTTGCTAATATGAAAGAAATGAATTTATCAGGTAAGTTCTTACATAAATTATGTTTTCTTTCGTGTAATTAGCAAGAGTCCATGAGCTAGTGACGTATGGGATAATGACTACCCAAGAAGTGGATCTTTCCACACAAGAGTCACTAGAGAGGGAGGGATAAAATAAAGACAGCCAATTCCTGCTGAAAATAATCCACACCCAAAATAAAGTTTAACGAAAAACATAAGCAGAAGATTCAAACTGAAACCGCTGCCTGAAGTACCTTTCTACCAAAAACTGCTTCAGAAGAAGAAAATACATCAAAATGGTAGAATTTAGTAAAAGTATGCAAAGAGGACCAAGTCGCTGCTTTGCATATCTGGTCAACCGAAGCTTCATTCCTAAACGCCCAGGAAGTAGAAACTGACCTAGTAGAATGAGCTGTAATCCTCTGAGGCGGAATTTTACCCGACTCAACATAGGCAAGATGAATTAAAGATTTCAACCAAGATGCCAAAGAAATGGCAGAAGCTTTCTGGCCTTTTCTAGAACCGGAAAAGATAACAAATAGACTAGAAGTCTTACGAAAAGATTTCGTAGCTTCAACATAATATTTCAAAGCTCTAACAACATCCAAAGAATGCAACGATTTCTCCTTAGAATTCTTAGGATTAGGACATAATGAAGGAACCACAATTTCTCTACTAATGTTGTTGGAATTCACAACTTTAGGTAAAAATTCAAAAGAAGTTCGCAACACCGCCTTATCCTGATGAAAAATCAGAAAAGGAGACTCACAAGAAAGAGCAGATAATTCAGAAACTCTTCTGGCAGAAGAGATGGCCAAAAGGAACAAAACTTTCCAAGAAAGTAATTTAATGTCCAATGAATGCATAGGTTCAAACGGAGGAGCTTGAAGAGCTCCCAGAACCAAATTCAAACTCCAAGGAGGAGAAATTGACTTAATGACAGGTTTTATACGAACCAAAGCTTGTACAAAACAATGAATATCAGGAAGAATAGCAATCTTTCTGTGAAAAAGAACAGAAAGAGCAGAGATTTGTCCTTTCAAAGAACTTGCGGACAAACCCTTATCTAAACCATCCTGAAGGAACTGTAAAATTCTCGGTATTCTAAAAGAATGCCAGGAAAAATGATGAGAAAGACACCAAGAAATATAAGTCTTCCAGACTCTATAATATATCTCTCGAGATACAGATTTACGAGCCTGTAACATAGTATTAATCACAGAGTCAGAGAAACCTCTTTGACCAAGAATCAAGCGTTCAATCTCCATACCTTTAAATTTAAGGATTTCAGATCCTGATGGAAAAAAGGACCTTGTGACAGAAGGTCTGGTCTTAACGGAAGAGTCCACGGTTGGCAAGAGGCCATCCGGACAAGATCCGCATACCAAAACCTGTGAGGCCATGCCGGAGCTACCAGCAGAACAAACGAGCATTCCTTCAGAATCTTGGAGATTACTCTTGGAAGAAGAACTAGAGGCGGAAAGATATAAGCAGGATGATACTTCCAAGGAAGTGATAATGCATCCACTGCCTCCGCCTGAGGATCCCGGGATCTGGACAGATACCTGGGAAGTTTCTTGTTTAGATGGGACGCCATCAGATCTATTTCTGGAAGTTCCCACATTTGAACAATCTGAAGAAATACCTCTGGGTGAAGAGACCATTCGCCCGGATGCAACGTTTGGCGACTGAGATAATCTGCTTCCCAATTGTCTACACCTGGGATATGAACCGCAGAGATTAGACAGGAGCTGGATTCCGCCCAAACCAAAATTCGAGATACTTCTTTCATAGCCAGAGGACTGTGAGTCCCTCCTTGATGATTGATGTATGCCACAGTTGTGACATTGTCTGTCTGAAAACAAATGAACGATTCTCTCTTCAGCAGAGGCCAAAACTGAAGAGCTCTGAAAAAAAGTTCCAAAATATTGATCGGTAATCTCACCTCCTGAGATTCCCAAACTCCTTGTGCCGTCAGAGATCCCCACACAGCTCCCCAACCTGTGAGACTTGCATCTGTTGAAATTACAGTCCAGGTCGGAAGCACAAAAGAAGCCCCCTGAATTAAACGATGGTGATCTGTCCACCATGTTAGAGAGTGTCGAACAATCGGTTTTAAAGATATTAATTGAGATATCTTCGTGTAATCCTTGCACCATTGCTTCAGCATACAGAGCTGAAGAGGTCGCATGTGAAAACGAGCAAAGGGGATCGCGTCTGATGCAGCAGTCATAAGACCTAGAATTTCCATGCATAAGGCTACCGAAGGGAATGATTGTGACTGAAGGTTTCGACAAGCTGAAATCAACTTTAGACGTCTCTTGTCTGTTAAAGACAGAGTCATGGACACTGAATCCATCTGGAAACCCAGAAAGGTTACCCTTGTCTGAGGAATCAAAGAACTTTTTGGTAAATTGATCCTCCAACCATGATCTTGAAGAAACAACACAAGTCGATTCGTATGAGATTCTGCTAAATGTAAAGACTGAGCAAGTACCAAGATATCGTCCAAATAAGGAAATACCACAATACCCTGTTCTCTGATTACAGACAGCAGGGCACCGAGAACCTTTGTAAAAATTCTTGGAGCTGTAGCTAGGCCAAACAGCAGAGCCACAAACTGGTAATGCTTGTCCAGAAACGAGAATCTCAGGAACTGATAATGATCTGGATGAATCGGAATATGCAGATATGCATCCTGTAAATCTATTGTGGACATATAATTCCCTTGCTGAACAAAAGGTAAGATAGTCCTTACAGTTACCATCTTGAATGTTGGTATCCTTACATAACGATTCAAAATTTTTAGATCCAGAACTGGTCTGAAAGAATTCTCCTTCTTTGGTACAATGAAGAGATTTGAATAAAACCCCATCCCCTGTTCCGGAACTGGAACTGGCATAATTACTCCAGTCAACTCTAGATCTGAAACACATTTCAGAAATGCTTGAGCTTTTACTGGATTTACTGGGACACGGGAAAGAAAAAATCTCTTTGCAGGAGGTCTCAACTTGAAACCAATTCTGTACCCTTCTGAAACAATGCTCTGAATCCAAAGATTGTGAACAGAATTGATCCAAATTTCCTTGAAAAAACGTAACCTGCCCCTTACCAGCTGAGCTGGAATGAGGGCCGCACCTTCATGTGGACTTAGAAGCAGGCTTTGCCTTTCTAGCTGGCTTGGATTTATTCCAAACTGGAGATGGTCTCCAAACTGAAACTGCTCCTGAGGATGAAGGATCAGGCTTTTGTTCTTTGTTGAAACGAAAGGAACGAAAACGATTATTAGCCCTGTTTTTACCTTTAGATTTTTTATCCTGTGGTAAAAAAGTTCCTTTCCCACCAGTAACAGTTGAAATAATGGAATCCAACTGAGAACCAAATAATTTGTTACCCTGGAAAGAAATGGAAAGTAAAGTTGATTTAGAAGCCATATCAGCATTCCAAGTTTTAAGCCATAAAGCTCTTCTAGCTAAAATAGCTAGAGACATAAACCTGACATCAACTCTGATAATATCAAAAATGGCATCACAGATAAAATTATTAGCATGTTGAAGAAGAATAATAATATCATGAGAATCACGATGTGTTACTTGTTGCGCTAAAGTTTCCAACCAAAAAGTTGAAGCCGCAGCAACATCAGCCAAAGATATAGCAGGTCTAAGAAGATTACCTGAACACAGATAAGCTTTTCTTAGAAAGGACTCAATTTTCCTATCTAGAGGATCCTTAAACGAAGTACCATCTGACGTAGGAATAGTAGTACGTTTAGCAAGGGTAGAAATAGCCCCATCAACTTTAGGGATCTTGTCCCAAAATTCTAATCTGTCAGACGGCACAGGATATAATTGCTTAAAACGTTTAGAAGGAGTAAATGAATTACCCAAATTATCCCATTCTTTGGAAATTACTGCAGAAATAGCATCAGGAACAGGAAAAACTTCTGGAATAACTACAGGAGATTTAAAAACCTTATTTAAACGTTTAGATTTAGTATCAAGAGGACCAGAATCCTCTATTTCTAAAGCAATTAGGACTTCTTTAAGTAAAGAACGAATAAATTCCATTTTAAATAAATATGAAGATTTATCAGCATCAACCTCTGAGACAGAATCCTCTGAACCAGAGGAATCATCAGAATCAGAATGATGATGTTCAGTTAAAAATTCATCTGTAGGGAGAGAAGTTTTAAAAGATTTTTTACGTTTACTAGAAGGAGAAATAACAGACATAGCCTTCTTTATGGATTCAGAAACAAAATCTCTTATATTATCAGGAACATTCTGCACCTTAGATGTTGAAGGAACTGCAACAGGCAATGGTACTTTACTAAAGGAAATATTATCTGCTTTAACAAGTTTGTCATGACAATCAATACAAACAACAGCTGGAGGAATAGCTACCAAAAGTTTACAGCAGATACACTTAGCTTTGGTAGATTCAGCACTTGACAGCGATTTTCCTGTAGTATCTTCTGACTCAGATGCAACGTGAGACATCTTGCAATATGTAAGAGAAAAAACAACATATATATAAAGCAAAATTGATCAAATTCCTTAAATGACAGTTTCAGGAATGGGAAAAAATGCCAAAGAACAAGCTTCTAGCAACCAGAAGCAATAAAAAATGAGACTTAAATAATGTGGAGACAAAAGTGACGCCCATATTTTTTCGCGCCAAATAAGACGCCCACATTATTTGGCGCCTAAATGCTTTTTGGCGCCAAAAATGACGCCACATCCGGAACGCCGACATTTTTGGCGCAAAATAACGTCAAAAAATGACGCAACTTCCGGCGACACGTATGACGCCGGAAACGGAAATAGAATTTTTGCGCCAAAAAAGTCCGCGCCAAGAATGACACAATAAAATGAAGCATTTTCAGCCCCCGCGAGCCTAACAGCCCACAGGGAAAAAGTCAAATTTTAAGGTAAGAAAAATGTTAAAATGCATTATCCCAAATATGAAACTGACTGTCTGAAAATAAGGAAAGTTGAACATTCTGAGTCAAGGCAAATAAATGTTTGAATACATATATTTAGAACTTTATAAACAAAGTGCCCAACCATAGCTAGGAGTGTCACAGAAAATAAGACTTACTTACCCCAGGACACTCATCTACATATAGTAGATAGCCAAACCAGTACTGAAACGAGAATCAGCAGAGGTAATGGTATATATAAGAGTATATCGTCGATCTGAAAAGGGAGGTAAGAGATGAATCTCTACGACCGATAACAGAGAACCTATGAAATAGACCCCTTAGAAGGAGATCACTGCATTCAAATAGGCAATACTCTCCTCACATCCCTCTGACATTCACTGCACGCTGAGAGGAAAACCGGGCTCCAACTTGCTGCGGAGCGCATATCAACGTAGAATCTAGCACAAACTTACTTCACCACCTCCATCGGAGGCAAAGTTTGTAAAACTGAATTGTGGGTGTGGTGAGGGGTGTATTTATAGGCATTTTGAGGTTTGGGAAACTTTGCCCCTCCTGGTAGGAATGTATATCCCATACGTCACTAGCTCATGGACTCTTGCTAATTACATGAAAGAAATGTGCGTTTTCTATTAGTCTATTAGCTGCGTAAATAGGGCTCTAAAGTGGGCAATTTACTTTTTCCAATTTACTTCTATTATTTAATTTGCTTCCTTCTCTTGTTATCCTTTGCTGAAATGTTTATCTAGGAAAGCTCAGGAGCAGCAAAGACCTTAAGTTCTAGCTGCTGATTGGTGGCTGCAAATATATACTGATTGTCATTGGCTCACCAATATGTTATTTATTATGTGTCTGGGTGTTAGAAATCCCTGTAACATGCCCCCCCCCCCCCCCCGGATCCTACCCACTCTTGAATGCCACTCTCGTGATCTGAGTAGTAACGATGCTGAGATTACTCCTTCCGGTATCCGGATGGCGTGCTCAGTGAGGTAGAAGAGGACAGGAAACGGGTCAAAACACACTCTCCTGTGGCAAGAAATGAATTAACTCCTTCCACCACCACCTAGAAGGCAAGTCTGTGTTCTATCAGATTTTGCTACCTCATCAGAATTTGCTACCTGCTCTGTATTACGTAATCGCACTCCACATACTGTATGTAAAAAAAAGGAATGTGTGGAATGCGATAATGTAATTAGCAGCATGGCACTGAGAGTCCGCAAATTCTGATAAAGAAGTTGTCCTGTCGGATTTTGCTGCTGGCAACAAATGCGCGGATGCTCAGTTCAATCAGTTGTCACGGTCGCCGATAAAAGTGTCCTGCTCAATAAACATATATATGTATTTAATTTTTATATGGAATCAGTATTTATATATTTTATCAATATTGAGAAAACATATAAATACTGATTCCCTATAAAATTATATATATATATTTATATATAAATATATGTGTGTATGTGTGTGTGTGTGTGAGTTGAGCAGGACACTTATCGGTGACCGTGACAACTGATTGAACTGAGCATGCGCGCATTTATTGCCAGCAGCAAAATCCGACAAGACAGGATAACTTCCTTATCAGAATTTGCTACCTCTCAGTGCACATGCTGCTAATTACATAATCGCATTCCACACATTCCTTTTAACATATGTGGAGTGCAACTACGTAATACAGAGCATGCACACTCAGAGGTAGAAATTTTTGATTAAACACCGGCCGCTCCCCACCTTAACGAATAAGCTGTTACCACCTCAGTGCTCCGGAAGGACCGGAATGCGACAGGAACGCTAAGTTACCGGAGGCTGTTGCAGTGAGGGGCTTAAAGGAACAGTCCCACCTGTTAGTTACACAAAACATACTTCATTTTTTATAATAAACTTTACATGTATCCCCCAAGGGAAAGGAAAGCAAAGAACCCTTAACTGTCACCCTGTGCACAAGCCTATGTAATGTGCACAAACTCTGATATGGCATATAGTCTGCCCAGAAAGGTCCTTACTGGGGATATGTAGGGTCAATGCTCTTAACTTAGGAAATCTCTCTGCTGCCCTTAGTGATACGAAGTTTGGGTACTTACCCGCCCCTCCATTGTACTCACTGCACTGCTAGTCCAAATTGTAGCAAGTAGCTGCCCTGGCACTGTGACTGACAGTTTAGGACCTTGAAGGAAGTACATTAACACTGCCATACAGGAGGAGGCTAAGGCACTGTCCTGCAACACCAGTGGCTTGCTAGTAACTAAAGCTCCATAGATGAGATTTACATTGTACAAGCTGTACTCTCCTGGAGGGTATTTAAAAACTTTATTGAAGAATCTTCTAATATTAATGTACTAAACACCTCTATCCTTGCCCTCTCCTTGACAAGGCAAAGAACTACTAGGAGGGAAGAGGAAGTGGGAGAGATACTTACAACTCCGGAGTGGGGTGTTTTTGCCTTCTCCTTGTGGCCAGGTGATGTATTCCCAAGAGCAAGGTTATGTGGATTCTCACAACCATTAGAAAGAAAGAAAAAAAAAAAATATATATATATATACAGTGGGGCAAAAAAGTATTTAGTCAGCCACCAATTGTGCAAGTTCTCCCACTTAAGAAGATGAGAGAGGCCTGTAATTTTCATCATAGGTATACCTCAACTATGAGAGACAAAATGTGGAAACAAATCCAGACAATAACATTGTCTGATTGGGAAAGAATTTATTTGCATATTATGGTGGAAAATAAGTATTTGGTCAATATAAAAAGTTCATCTCAATACTTTGTTATATATCCTTTGTTGGCAATGACAGAGGTCAAACATTTTCTGTAAGTCTTCACAAGGTTGTCACACACTGTTGCTGGTATGTTGGCCCATTCCTGCATGCAGATCTCCTCTAGAGCAGTGATGTTTTGGGGCTGTCGCTGGGCTACACAGACTTTCAACTCCCTCCAAAGGTTTTCTATGGGGTTGAGATCTGGAGACTGGCTAGGCCACTCCAGGACCTTGAAATGCATCTTACGAAGTCACTCCTTCATTGCCCGGGTGGTGTGTTTGGGATCATTGTCATGCTGAAAGACCCAGCCACGTTTCACCTTTAATGTCCTTGCTGATGGAAGGAGGTTTGCACTCAAAATCTCACGATACACGGCCCCATTCATTCTTTCATGTACACGGATCAGTCGTCCTGTTCACTTTGCAGAGAAACAGCCCCAAAGCATGATGTTGCCACCCCATGCTTCACAGTAGGTATGGTGTTCTTTGGTTGCAACTCAGCATTCTCTCTCTTCCAAACACGACTAGTTGTGTTTCTACCAAACAGTTCTACTTTGGTTTCATCTGACCATATGACATTCTCCCAATCCACTTCTGGATCATCCAAATGCTCTCTAGCATACTTCAGACGGGCCCGGACATGTACTGGCTTAAGCAGGGGGACACGTCTGGCACTGCAGGATCTGAGTCCCTGGCGGCGTAGTGTGTTACTGATGGTAGCCTTTGTTACATTGGTCCCAGCTCTCTGCAGGTCATTCACTAGGTCCCCCCGTGTGGTTCTGGGATGTTTGCTCATTGTTCTTGTGATCATTTTGACCCCACGGGGTGAGATCTTGCGTGGAGCCCCAGATCGAGGGAGATCATCAGTGGTCTTGTATGTCTTCCATTTTCTAATTATTGCTCCCACAGTTGATTTCTTTACACCAAGCTGCTTGCCTATTTCAGATTCAGTCTTCCCAGCCTGGTGTAAGTCTACAATTTTGTTTCTGGTGTCCTTCGACAGCTCTTTGGTCTTCACAATAGTGGAGTTTGGAGTGTGACTGTTTGAGGTTGTAGACAGGTGTCTTTTATACTGATAACAAGTTCAAACAGGTGCCATTAATACAGGTAATGAGTGGAGGAGAGAGGAGCCTCTTAAAGAAGAAGATACAGGTCTGTGAGAGCCAGAAATCTTGCTTGTTTGTAGGTGACCAAATACTTATTTTCTACCATAATATGCAAATACATTTTTTCCAAATCAGACAATGTGATTGTCTGGATTTGTTTCCACATTTTGTCTCTCATAGTTGAGGTATACCTATGATGAAAATGACAGGCCTCTCTCATCTTCTTAAGTGGGAGAACTTGCAAAATTGGTGGCTGACTAAATACTTTTTTGCCCCACTGTATACACATACATGCACACACAAGCAAAATTTTTGCTTAACTAATAAATTTCTTTCTTTCCAGGCATGGAGAGTCCACAACGTCATTCCAATTACTAGTGGGATATTCAACTCCTGGCCAGCAGGAGGAGGCAAAGAGCACCCAACAAAGCTGAAAAGTATAACTTCCCTTACCCATAGTCATTCAGCCGAAGGAAAATGGAAAAGGTATAGAGGTGCCTGAGGTTTACTCAAAAAAACTGTCGAATTATAATTTATTTAAAAAAGAGGGCGGAAAGAAATTTATCAGGTAAGCATAAATTTTGTTTTCTTTCCTATGATATGGAGAGTCCACGACGTCATTCCAATTACTAGTGGGAACCAATACCCAAGCTAGAGGACACGGAATGAACAGGGAGGGAGAACAAGGCATGAGGACCTAAACAGAAGGCACCACCACTTAAAGAACCTTTCTTCCAAAAGAGGCCTCAGCCGAGGCAAAAGTATCAAATTTGTAGAATTTGGAAAAAAGTATGCAAAGAGGACCATGTTGCCGCCTTGCAAATCTGTTCCACAGAAGCTTTATTTTTGAAAGCCCAAATTTTTGAGGAGACAGCCCTAGTGGAATGAGCCGTAATTCTCTCAGGAGGCTGCTGTCCAGCAGTCTCATAAGCAAAATGAATCATACTTCTTAACCAGAGACAAAGAGTAGTAGAAGTGGCCTTCTGACCCTTACACTTTCCAGAGAAAACAACCAACAGGGCAGAAGATTGCCAAAAATCTTAAATAGCTTGTAGGTAAAATTTTAGAGCAGGCACAACGTCCAAGTTATGCAAAAGACGTTCCTTATAAGAACTGTGCAAAGATGTGTGTGGCAAACAAATAGATGTTAACAGAAAATATGCTCAACACAATGTACTAAAAACAATACTCTCCTTGTTAAATAAAGTGACCGCTGCCCTTCCTCAGTCTCTCCCCAAGGACTGTATAAGCAATAGACAAAAACGAAATGGATGGCGCTGGTCTTGCAGAATAGTAAGTTTCTAATAATAGATAGAAATGGACTTGATGTGCAAGTTAAAATCTGTTGCAATAATGTGCAATATACTCACTCCTTAAGTAACGTGAGTCCTGCTTCTATGGTATATCCCTCTGTGATATGTCCCTCTCCAAGGGCAACAACGAGGTGGTTTTCAAAAAGGGGCTGGAAAAGGATTGGAACCTCATCAGCAGTAAAGTGATAACTTTAAATTGAAGAAACAAGTAGTAACTTACTTATCCAAAATAGCAAGTCCGGCTCGTCACAGCGAAATAATTGCAAATATGCAAGATAAAAAGTGGTTTATTGTAGCTCTACGCGTTTCAACGCTTAAGCGTCTTTTTCAAGAGCAATAAAAGACAATAAAAACAAGTAAAAGTTACTTGTTTTTATTGTCTTTTATTGCTCTTGAAAAAGACGCTTAAGCGTTGAAACGCGTAGAGCTACAATAAACCACTTATCCAAAATAGCAAGACGAGCCGGACTTGCTATTTTGGATAAGTAAGTTACTACTTGTTTCTTCAATTTAAAGTTATCACTTTACTGCTGATGAGGTTCCAATCCTTTTCCAGCCCCTTTTTGAAAACCACCTCGTTGTTGCCCTTGGAGAGGGACATATCACAGAGGGATATACCATAGAAGCAGGACTCACGTTACTTAAGGAGTGAGTATATTGCACATTATTGCAACAGATTTTAACTTGCACATCAAGTCCATTTCTATCTATTATTAGAAACTTACTATTCTGCAAGACCAGCGCCATCCATTTCGTTTTTGTCTGTTCCTTATAAGAAGAAAGATTAGGACAAAAAGAAGGAACAACAATTTCCTGATTAATGTTTTGATCCAATACCACCTTAAGGAGAAACCCCAATTTAGAACGAAGGACCGCCTTATCTGCATGAAAAATAAGGTACAGGGAATCACTGCAGAGCTGAAAGCTCAGAAACTCTACGAGCAGAAGAAATAGCAAGGAGAAACAAAACCTTCCAAGATAACAACTTTATATCAACAACATGCATCGGCTCAAACGGAGCCTGCTGCAAAACTTTAAGAACTAGGTTAAGGCTCCAAGGAGGACCAACAGGTTTAAACACAGGCCTGATTCTGACCAGGGCCTGAACAAAAGCTTGAACATCTGGCAAATCTGCCAGACGTTTGTGCAAAAGGATAGACAGTGCAAAAATCTGCGAGACAAAGGAGATTGCAGGCACTGCTCTTAAAGCTATAAATCCAATCTTTATTCCAAAAGAATTTTGGCAAGTAAAAAAGACTTTAAGGTCAAAAAAATTAAGCACAAACATACGACAGGAGGACATAAAGACAATCGTCTAACGCGTTTCGCGCCCCCTACAGGTGCTTACTCATATGAGAGGGCCTCTTACTAATGCCTATCAAAAAATGGTTCAGGAAAATATTCTTAAACTGGAGAAGAATCCTGGTACCTGCACTGCCCCCCCTAATCTGAATTACAAAGAACGTCTGGCTGTCAAATCATTACACGACAACAGCAACATTGTAATTAGGAATTCAGATAAGGGGTACAGTGTGGTAATAATGGATAAAGAGTATTATTTCTATGAAGCTGAGAGAAAGTTGTCTGATACAAAAGTTTACCAAAAATTTTCCTTCAACCCTATGGTAAAATATAGACAAGAGTTAAAACAGCTCATTCTTGAAGGAGTTCACCTGTGTATCTTTAATGAATTGGATGTAGATATTCTTCTCCCTGAAAATTCTCTTATCCCCATCTTTTACCATGTCCTCAAGGTTCATAAGGACCACTACTGCCCCCGGGTAGACCTATTGTGTTGGGTCCTTATTTGAGCCTTTGGGGGCATGGTTAGATGGCATACTTCAACCCCTAGCTACCAGACAATTGTCTTATCTTAGGGATAGTTCCCATCTATTACAGTCCTTTGAGTCTGTAAATTGGTGTCCTGAATATACTTGGTTGGTTATATATATTACCTCTCTTTATACTTGCATACCTCAACACCTTGGTAATTTGGCAGTAGAATTTTTTTTCTTGACAGAGAAATGGGCCTAGACCCTATTATACAGCATTACATTGGGATGTTTTAAAGTTTTTGCTTTCTCACAATTTGTTTATGTTTGATAACAATTTCTACCAGCAAATATGTGGCACAGCGATAGGGGCACAATTTGCCCCTGCCTTTGCCAATTTATTTGTCTCGTGGTGGGAACTTACTTACATTTATAGTACCCTAAATCCTTGGCTTGAAGACATCTATTTGTTTGTAAGATACATAGATGATCTTTTGGTAATTGTAACAAAACCTGTAAATGATGAGACGTTTGACTTATTTTTACAGTATCTCAATAATAACTATATGAATTTAAGGTTCACTGGCACATATAGTCAATGTGAGGTTAACTATCTAGACCTCACTTTACAGATCACTGACAATAGCATAGTATCTAGGACATATAGAAAACTCAATGCAGGTAACACCATTTTACATGCCTCTTCCCAGCACCCTAGTCATTTAATTCAATCTATACCAAAGATTCAGTTTATTAGATTTAAAAGAAACACAAAATCTGAAGCTATTTATGACCAACAATCTATGATGCCATTAAATTAGAAAAGTACCACAGAGAAATTAAGACCTATAATGTTCATCAACAAAAATCTAATACTACAAAACAAAAAGGTAGTGATTTTGAAATGCAATAGTATTTACTACCAAGTATTCACAATTCCCAGAAATAGTTAAAATTTACAAAAAACATCTTCATCTACTTCGTAGTGATGATATACTTAAACCATTTATTGATACATGTAAGTTTGTTTCTAAGAAATCTAGAACATTAGCTCAAAGACTGTCACCTAGTGAGGTCAAAAACAAAATGTAATCAGGGCATACATGGTTAGCCAAAAAGGGCAACTTCAGATGTGGTAGTAGAGGTTGCAATATGTGTCCCAATGTATACTTAGGTACTACCTTTACTTGTAGTACCAATTCTCAATTTTAATATAGATTTTTACGCTAATTGTAGCACCACTTTTGTGGTTTATTTACTTACCTGCAATCTATGTCAGTGTCAAAACATAGGTCAAACGTCAAGGCAGATAAGAAAACGATTTGGAGAACATGCCCGAGATGTTAAGAATTATGTAAAAGGAGTCTGCAGTAGCCAATCATTTTAACAGTGAACACTTCACTAATATAGCTGACATGACTGTGCAGGTTATAGATAAAGCTATAGTGCCCTCTAGAGGAGGAAACAGATATACAATTTTGGAGAAAATTAGCTCTATTGGATTCTGAAGCTCAAAACACGTATCCCCTAGGCATGAATAGGGAATGCGATATCAATTATTTTATTGATACATAAATCTGCATGACTGTGTGGACCAATTAACAATAACACCTACTTTATCCTTCCAATGTCTCCATATGATGAATTAGCTTGGTAGTGTGAAGAATCCATCTATAAAACATAATTTATGTAAGAACTTACCTGATAAATTCATTTCTTTCATATTAGCAAGAGTCCATGAGCTAGTGACGTATGGGATATACATTCCTACCAGGAGGGGCAAAGTTTCCCAAACCTTAAAATGCCTATAAATACACCCCTCACCACACCCACAATTCAGTTTAACGAATAGCCAAGAAGTGGGGTGATAAGAAAAAAGTGCGAAAGCATATAAAATAAGGAATTGGAATAATTGTGCTTTATACAAAAAAATCATAACCACCACAAAAAAAGAGCGGGCCTCATGGACTCTTGCTAATATGAAAGAAATGAATTTATCAGGTAAGTCCTTACATAAATTATGTTTTCTTTCATGTAATTAGCAAGAGTCCATGAGCTAGTGACGTATGGGATAATGACTACCCAAGATGTGGATCTTTCCACGCAAGAGTCACTAGAGAGGGAGGGATAAAATAAAGACAGCCAATTCCTGCTGAAAATAATCCACACCCAAAATAAAGTTTAATGAAAAACATAAACAGAAGATTCAAACTGAAACCACTGCCTGAAGTACTTTTCTACCAAAAACTGCTTCAGAAGAAGAAAACACATCAAAATGGTAGAATTTAGTAAAAGTATGCAAAGAGGACCAAGTTGCTGCTTTGCAAATCTGATCAACCGAAGCTTCATTCCCAAACGCCCAGGAAGTAGAAACTGACCTAGTAGAATGAGCTGTAATCCTTCGAGGCGGAATTTTACCCGACTCGACATAGGCATGATGAAATAAAGATTTCAACCAAGATGCCAAAGAAATGGCAGAAGCTTTCTGGCCTTTTCTAGAACCGGAAAAGATGACAAATAGACTAGAAGTCTTTCGGAAAGACTTAGTAGCTTCAACATAATAATACAAAGCTCTAACAGCATCCAAGAATGCAATGATTTCTCCTTAGAATTCATAGGATTAGGACACAATGAAGGAACCACAATTTCTCTACTAATGTTGTTAGAATTCACAACCTTAGGTAAAAAATTCAAAAGAAGTTTGCAGCACCGCCTTATCCTGATGAAAAATCAGAAAAGGAGACTCACAAGAAAGAGCAGATAATTCAGAGACTCTTCTGGTAGAAGAGATGGCCAAAAGAAACAAAACTTTCCAAGAAAGTAATTTAATGACCAAAGAATACATGGGTTCAAAAGGAGGAGCTTGGGACTTCCGGTGGGAGGAGCGTGAGGAGGACGTGCACGCTCGAGCTCTGTGAGAGGGAGCCAACTCACTACCATACCCCGCCAAAGTTGCTCCTATTGCTGGGGGTGAGAGCCCTGCCTGGGGAGACAAAATTACATCAGGAGCGGAAGTCTAATAACACCAAAGTTTAGGCCGGTTGGTCCCGGCTGGAGATACGCATCACAGCGCTCCGAAGACGGACCCAGACTCCCGACTCTGACCAAGCTGTACGCCACGGTGTGCGGGACATTCGCCCTGTGCGGGTAAAGCTTGCGGCTATCTCCAAAAACCAGCCGGAAACGTCAGCTGTTTCAAGCACCGGGTGCAGATGGGAGGTGTCCCGACTGCAGCCGGACAGACGGAGGAGCAGTGAAGGAGCTGTGGAGCGGTGGCCTGGAACGCCGCATAAAGAGTATCACAGGAGCGCAAGTATCATTTCTACCTTTTTTTTTTGTGGTCAGAGTTCGGAGGGTTTGTGCAAAAGGGGTCATTGATGTGTCTGTGTTGTTGGCCCAGTAAAAGAGCCAGAGTGAGAGTCTGGGGAAGTATACAGATCCCGACCTGAGGAACAGACTTCAAAGGGAGTGCTGTGATAGCGGGAGAGTGTGTGGTGACTCAGAAAAATCTCCTCATTTAAAGTTAAGCCTGTCACGGAGGGCAGGGGAGAGTAACACAATAGTAAAGTCTCTTGAAATATGTTGGACTATGAGAATCTATCTAATATACGAGCCATAAGTCAACAGGCTCTTTAAAAGTGGAAAGGTTGCGCATAACAGTCGTATAATATCTGAAAGAGAGCCCTATGTTGTGTGAGAAGAGGCTGTAAAGTTGGAAACTTTATGTTGTGTCTGGTTCCTGTCGCATTCTGTCATTTTATGTACACACGTGTTTGCAGGGAACGCTAAGGCCAGAGCAGATTAGTGGAACTGTTCGTGTAGAATCTGCAGTTGGACTGATATATAGTCAAAAAATTAAAGATACAGAAAGCTCAAGATCTGGAGATAAAAGGAGGACTAAGAATAAAGTCTCCCAACCACATATATGGACTAAGAGAGCAGAAAATAGTTAAAGCTAACATTGTGACAATTGCTAACGGAGACATTTATTGCGCTGCTTATTGCTATTAACTTTTATGTATGCTGGCAAGGAAAGTGTCTAATTACAGTATCTTGAGACATTTTCTAGGTGGTGATAAAATCTGTCCAGGGTGTTAGAACCCTGCGGTCACTGTTTTGCTGGTTGTCAATAGAATTACATTGTTGTACTGTATAAGCTAAAGTAAATTCAGTGTTAAAGAAAAAAGATACCGAGGGTTCAGGGATTTGGTTAGCACAGTCAGGGAACAGGGTACCAAGGTCTATAATAATCACCTTCTAGGCCGAAGTTACCACCCATACAGAGAAAGAAAGATAGATAGTGCTGGATAACTGGGGCAGAATATTGGCCTTACTATTTTTGTTATAAGCTGCAGGGGAACGTGAATAGCTTGCACAGAGTCGTAGGGAGAGAGGAGACATAGCGAGACAGTTTGATATGGTCAGCTTATTTAGGCACTTTTATACTTCACATAATAAAACACACAGGCATTAGAAGCCTCACTTAGACTCCGCAGCGGGAGTTCTGGTATTTTTTGTTGGAAAAGGGAAAAGAGCAAACGGGGGATAGAGGGGGAGGGGGAGAGGGGAGAAGGGGGAATAAGGGGACAAATCACATTAGTAAAGTATATTACACTGGCAACCAATGTTGCAATAACACTTTAGGCACTAATAGGTAAGATTAGTATTAAAGTGTATCCCCCCCGTTAGGTACTGGCTAGTAATAGCCCCGGCATCCAGCAGGCTGAATTAGTGGAAACTGTGTCCAAATAAAAATTTAAATTTGCAGGGTTTAGGCTCTGCAGAATATTGGTTTAAAAATATATTGTTAAATATAACCGCCGCAAGGCATTGTAGGTTGGCCTGTTGGTATGAAAGTGTGTAAAAATCCCTGATTTCCGATATAAATTATTTCTTTTTCAACTAGTGGATTGGTAGCCAGCTAGTTGATGGTGAAGGGTCTTAGGTTTCTGAAACTGATTGCAAATGAATCAAAATAGACCACACAAAACCACATCGGTGTATAGGCCACGGTTTTAGGAAGCGAAAAACCAACCTTAGAATCTACGGTGTGGCACACAGGGAAAGGGGAGTCTAAGGAGCAGAAGGGAGGGAAGAGAAGGGGAGAGTACACAAAAAGAGTCAGAATATCTTTGCCCCACTCAGGAGTGTACATATTCCAGCCATTTCCAGAGAGAGGTGTTAATAGTCTCGATGGACAAATACATGGCAAGCATTAAAAATAAGTCCCCGGCCATGCCTC
This sequence comes from Bombina bombina, assembly GCF_027579735.1. Lineage (NCBI taxonomy): Eukaryota > Metazoa > Chordata > Amphibia > Anura > Bombinatoridae > Bombina > Bombina bombina. The sequence continues at coordinate 41,220 of NW_026512450.1, read as the reverse complement.
CAAGGAAAGATAGGAAGCAGAGATTAGGACCAGAAGTAGGTAGCGAGGTTAACCTGGAAAGTCCTTTGGTAAATCAGGACACACAAATGACTATAAATCAATTAGCGGACCTTTTACTTCCACAGTTTGAACTGGTGAAAAAGGATATTGCAGATTTATCGCAGGAGATCAGGCAGTTTTCAGTCAGAATGGCGGAAATAGAGTCCAGGGTCTCAGAAACAGAAGATAAGCTTAACACCCAAGACATAAATATGAAGGAAAATACGGATAAAATCAAGGCACTTTTGTTAAAGGTGGAAGATCTGGAGGATAGATCCCGCCGAAATAATGTTAGGGTAGTGGGACTTCCAGAAAGTAGGGAGTTTCAGGACCTTTTAAAATTTGCGGCAAATACACTTCCCAGGTTATTAGGGATTCAGACAGACAGAGACTCTCTCCAGGTAGAACGCGCACACAGGGTAGGAAGTATTAGGACCAATATAGATGGAAACACACGTCCCAGGATGGTTTTAATTAGATACCTGAATTTTCAGGACAAGACTAACATAATGCAACATTTTAGGAAACTACAGACATTAACAATTGAAGGAAAGAAAATCCTGTTGTTTCAGGACTTTTCGTTCGAGACTGCCTCCAGAAGGAAAGTCATGGCTCCATTCTGTTCAGGGTTGATCAGAGCTGGGCTTAAAGCAGCACTGATCTACCCTGCCAAAATAACGGTTTTAACCATGGAAGGGAGAGTAGTGTTAAACTCAGTAAAAGAAGCACAAGATTTTTGCCAGGAGAATAACATAGAAGTCTAAATGGGTATTAGCATGCTATTAGGTCATTAAAGGCAATAAGAATGCTCATAATTTTTAAAGTTTCAAGAGGGAATTTCCATATTGTGAGGGCATTTAAGACTAGAAGATTATATCAAAAGGGTAAGACAGTCAGCACAATAGAAGGTTATGGGAAGGGGGGGAAACGGGCGGTCCCTTGTGGGTTTTTTTTTTTTTCCTCTTTCTCTCTCTCATTTTTTTTTTCTTTTCCTCTTTCCTTAGATTAAAATGCCAGACCCTTTAAAATTAGTGTCGTGGAATGTGGGGGGTATAACTTCCCCCATCAAGAGGAAAAATGTCTTGAGGCTGTTAAAAAGTGAGAAGGCGGACATTATTTTTATGCAGGAATTGCACCTGAAGGATCATGAAATAGCAAAACTGAAAGTTAATTGGGTGGCAGAAATTGTAGCCACTCCATGTAATAGGTGTAAGCGAGGTGTGGCCATCATCATAAATAAAAAGGTTAACTATAAAATCCTTAAACAAGAGTGTGATCAGTTGGGTAGGTACATAGTCCTCCAGATACAGATAGAGGGCATCTGTTGGACTTTTTGCAATATTTATGCTCCAAACAAACTTGAGAAAAGCTTCTGGCAAAAAATCCAGCAGAAACTCATTCCACATTTGGAACAGAACAGAAGGGAGGGAAGAGAAGGGGAGAGTACACAAAAAGAGTCAGAATATCTTTGCCCCACTCAGGAGTGTACATATTCCAGCCATTTCCAGAGAGAGGTGTTAATAGTCTCGATGGACAAATAAATGGCAAGCATTAAAAATAAGTCCCCGGCCATGCCTCCAAGGAAAGATAGGAAGCAGAGATTAGGACCAGAAGTAGGTAGCGAGGTTAACCTGGAAAGTCCTTTGGTAAATCAGGACACACAAATGACTATAAATCAATTAGCGGACCTTTTACTTCCACAGTTTGAACTGGTGAAAAAGGATATTGCAGATTTATCGCAGGAGATCAGGCAGTTTTCAGTCAGAATGGCGGAAATAGAGTCCAGGGTCTCAGAAACAGAAGATAAGCTTAACACCCAAGACATAAATATGAAGGAAAATATGGATAAAATCAAGGCACTTTTGTTAAAGGTGGAAGATCTGGAGGATAGATCCCGCCGAAATAATGTTAGGGTAGTGGGACTTCCAGAAAGTAGGGAGTTTCAGGACCTTTTAAAATTTGCGGCAAATACACTTCCCAGGTTATTAGGGATTCAGACAGACAGAGACTCTCTCCAGGTAGAACGCGCACACAGGGTAGGAAGTATTAGGACCAATATAGATGGAAACACACGTCCCAGGATGGTTTTAATTAGATACCTGAATTTTCAGGACAAGACTAACATAATGCAACATTTTAGGAAACTACAGACATTAACAATTGAAGGAAAGAAAATCCTGTTGTTTCAGGACTTTTCGTTCGAGACTGCCTCCAGAAGGAAAGTCATGGCTCCATTCTGTTCAGGGTTGATCAGAGCTGGGCTTAAAGCAGCACTGATCTACCCTGCCAAAATAACGGTTTTAACCATGGAAGGGAGAGTAGTGTTAAACTCAGTAAAAGAAGCACAAGATTTTTGCCAGGAGAATAACATAGAAGTCTAAATGGGTATTAGCATGCTATTAGGTCATTAAAGGCAATAAGAATGCTCATAATTTTTAAAGTTTCAAGAGGGAATTTCCATATTGTGAGGGCATTTAAGACTAGAAGATTATATCAAAAGGGTAAGACAGTCAGCACAATAGAAGGTTATGGGAAGGGGGGGAAACGGGCGGTCCCTTGTGGGTTTTTTTTTTTTTTTTTTTCCTCTTTTTCCTCTTTCTCTCTCTCATTTTTTTTTTCTTTTCCTCTTTCCTTAGATTAAAATGCCAGACCCTTTAAAATTAGTGTCGTGGAATGTGGGGGGTATAACTTCCCCCATCAAGAGGAAAAATGTCTTGAGGCTGTTAAAAAGTGAGAAGGCGGACATTATTTTTATGCAGGAATTGCACCTGAAGGATCATGAAATAGCAAAACTGAAAGTTAATTGGGTGGCAGAAATTGTAGCCACTCCATGTAATAGGCGTAAGCGAGGTGTGGCCATCATCATAAATAAAAAGGTTAACTATAAAATCCTTAAACAAGAGTGTGATCAGTTGGGTAGGTACATAGTCCTCCAGATACAGATAGAGGGCATCTGTTGGACTTTTTGCAATATTTATGCTCCAAACAAACTTGAGAAAAGCTTCTGGCAAAAAATCCAGCAGAAACTCATTCCACATTTGGAACAGAACCTGATTATAGCTGGAGATATGAATCTCACGCTATACCCAGAGATGGATAGGTCTAGAGTCAGAGGCTCTCAGATAAATAATAGAGAAGCTAAATTTTTCAGGAATTATATCAAGACGCTAAAGTTAAATGACATTTGGCGTCAACAACACCCGGATGCCCGGGTATATTCATGTGAATCTAAGGCACACAAAAGCTTTTCCCGTATTGATCTGTTTCTAATAAGTCAGCAAATAGTTAAGCGTGAAGTTGAAACTCATATAGCAGACATATTGTTATCTGACCACGCCATTATAAGTTTGCGGGTCTGGCCAGACAAGAGGATTGGAAGTCCTGGGAATTCGTTCCATTTTCCGGCTTATATGAGTCAAAATATACAGTTTTCTAATTGGTTAAATAGAAAATGGTTAGAATATTGTGACCTGAATAAAGGATATACTAATAAAACAGAAACCTTCTGGGAAGCAGGGAAAGCCGTCATGCGTGGAGAAATCAAGGGATATATGGTCAAGCTAACACGTAAATTGAAAGCTAGAGAGTTACAAGTGGCCAATCAGCTTAGGAACGCATACAACAGATACCTCCACTCTCCAAATTCAGTAACATGGAGTAGATACATCTCTGCTAAAAATGTAAGGGAGGATTTTCTTAGGGAGAAATGGGCAGGGGAAGATCTCAAAGCAAGGGCTAAGTTTCAAGGATATCAGGGGGTTTCAGCCAAACACCTGGTTAAATTAATAAAGTTCAGACAAAAGAAAAATATCATAGCAACAATAAAAAATGGTAACAAGGTAATAACTCAAGCGACAGAGATCAGGGATGCATTCTATAAGTACTTTCATAACATATATACCAGCAGTGGAATTGATGAAAAAGCTAAGGCAAAATTTTGGGAAAAAATCAGACTACCTAATATATCAGCAGGCGATCTAGAACAGATTAATGCGGCTATAACAGAGTCAGAAATTGCCAAAGTAATACAAAAGATCAAATCTGGAAAAGCAGCAGGCCCTGACGGTCTCCCGATCGAATTTTACAAAACTTTATCAGCCACAATTGGCATCACATTAAAGAAGCTATTTAATGATTATTTCTTATTACAGGCCTTAAAGTCTCCTTACTTCTCAGACTCAATTGTCACTTTGATATACAAGAAAGGCAAAAAGCCAGAGGATCTAGCGGCATATCGCCCAATCTCCCTGTTAAATCAGGACTATAAAATCTTGATGTCAATTATTGCAGATAGATTAAAGAGAGTCATAGGCAAATTGATACATACAGACCAGGCTGGCTTTATTCCAAACAGGAACTCGGTTCGTAACATGAGAAGAGTATTGACAGCTGTGGACCATTTTCACCATATCGGCCAACAGAGCCAAAGGGAAGGGCATAATAATAAGGAAAAGGATTTTGCTTTAATTACCATAGATGCTGAAAAAGCTTTCGATTCCATTGAATGGAATCATCTCATAACCTCCCTTGAAAACTTTGGTTTCTCTGGCCACTTGGTCGATATGGTGAGAATGGTCTATAGGAAACCCAGGTCACAGCTTCTAGTGAATGGGGAATTAACGCAACATATTATTTTACAAAAAGGAACCCGTCAGGGTTGCCCACTATCCCCGCTCCTATTTGACCTCGCCCTAGAACCCTTGGCAGTATATCTACGTCAAACAATACAACCAGTTAAGATTGGTAGGGAGACTTTACTCATCTCACTATACGCTGACGACATATTACTTTTCTTACAAGACACGGTAAATTCCATCCCATGTGTTTTGGAAATTATTACAGAGTACAGCACTTTCTCTGGCTATAAAATTAATCCCAAAAAATCAGAGCTATTATGGGTTAACAAAACAAGGCAAAGTCACAATTATATTTTTAAGGAAGTAAAAGCTATCAATTATCTAGGGATTAAGATCTCTAGAAACCCCAGGGACTGGTATCAATTAAACTTCAAGGAATTCTTTGATAAAATTCAAGCTAATTTAAATAAATGGAACCTACTTTTTCTGTCAATCTCGGCTAGATGTATGATAATTAAGACAATCATATTTCCTAAAATTTTATTTTTGTTGCAAAATTTACCTCTTCTTGTTACAAGGAAAGACATAGTTAAATATAATAAAGCCTGCTCTTTCTTCATTTGGGGGAAGAAGACACCAAGAATCTCTATAGATAAAATGAGCAATTCTAAAACATATGCGGGATTCGCTATTCCAAATATTAAATATTATAATTTAATAGCGTTGGCTAAATTTGGACTAGACTGGCTTACTAATTCAGAATACGTAACATATTATAAGCTAGACGCGGAGCTGATTAGACCCTTCAGTCCCCTTGCTATGCTACATTGTCCATACAGGAAGCTGCCCCAGAATGTAGATAGTATGTTAACATTTGCTAATATCATTAAAGGGTGGCAGTTATACTGCTCTTTGGTGGGACAGGAATTTCGTGTGTCCCCATACCTACCGATTATCGGGTGTGTGGATTTCCCAGCAGGTTTTAACCACAAAGTATTTTTTGATTGGAGGGAGAAAGGTCTAACCTATTTTTCGCAACTAAAAAATGAAAGGGATGGTCAAACCCGTACTTTTCAGAGTCTTGTAGAACAATATCACCTTCCAACCAATAATTTCTATGCATATCTGCAGCTACGCCATTATATTGAAAGAGCTAACAGAGAAGTGGTAACTGAATGGGGACTGGCCCAAATAATACCGGGCCTAAAACTATATCAAGCGGGGAAACGTTCAATTTCCTGGTGGTATCTAAAAATCCTGACAAATAAGGGGCTGGAGCATATTGACCTGATCAAGGGAAAATTTAATAAATATTTTGAAAGGTTACAAGGAGAGGACATATTAAAAAGTATTGAACTTACAGCCGAGGCGACTTCATGTATTAGCTGGAGAGAATCTCAATGTAAAATTATAAATAATTTCTATTTGACTCCAGCTAGAATGGCCAGATGGAGGGAGCCAAAGGCAGGGAGCTGTTTCAAGTGTACTCGCGCAGGGGCAGACCTCCTACACTGTATCTGGAGCTGCCCAAAAGTCAGGCAATACTGGGCCAAGGCCCAGTATTGGCTGAACTGTTACCTCCAGAGCAAAATCGAGCTACAGGCAGAACATATATTTTTTCTTAAGAAGTCGGCTATCACGGGGGACAGACAACTGGTTAATTTAGTTATACTGGTAGCGCGCAGTTTGCTCTTTAAAAAATGGAGACAACGAGAAACTCCCTGTATGAGGGAAGTTACCAATATCATTAAAGCACAGATGCTTGTAGAAAGGCAGAATCTCAGGGTAGATTCAGAAAAGCAGTTTAAGAACTATTTTAAAAAATGGGGAAGCTTGATCAGTTCCTGGACATCAGAGCAGCAGGGGTATTTCCTAAAGCCTTTTCAGAATGCTACTCCATTTTTAAACCTAATTGTATCTGGGGTACTGCCTAGGTCGTGGTTAACAGAAAGGGCCAGTTGCACCTAAGGTTAGTGGTTCTCCCTTTTTTTCTTTTTTTTTGTTCTCTCTCTTTTTGCCATGCTTTTTCTCACCCCGCCCTTCCCCCCCCTCCCCTCTATGTTTCAGTGTTATGTGCTCCTGGGTTGTTTCCTGGTGTTGAGGCATTTAGATTTCTAATGAAGTAAAAATCTAATGTATACAAATTAGCATTGTTTTTTCTCTTGTTGTGTTCCTCCCACTTACCTTCTTCGCGGAAGGAGCACTGTCAGTTTGTAAAAAAGTGAGGTTTAGAATAAGTGGTTTTTCTTTGCTCGTCTGTTGGGTAGATACTTAATCCCGGTGAGGGAGAAAATCATGTTATGTATGATTTAAAAATATGCTGTGTCAAATGATATGAATGTATACACAAAGATTTATCTTGACGAATTGATCATGTTGTATTATATGCCGAAATTCAATAAAAATAATTTAAAAAAAAAAAGAAAAAAAAAAAAGGAGGAGCTTGAAGAGCCCCCAGAACCAAATTCAAACTCCAAGGAGGAGAAATTGACTTGATGACAGGTTTTATACGAACCAAAGCTTGTACAAAACAATGAATATCAGGAAGATTAGCAATCTTTCTGTGAAAAAGAACAGAAAGAGCAGAGATTTGTCCATTCAAGGAACTTGCGGACAAACCGTTATCTAAACCATCCTGAAGAAAATGTAAAATTCTCGGTATTCAAAAAGAATGCCAAGAAAAATGATGAGAAAGACACTAAGAAATATAAGTCTTCCAGACTCTATAATATATCTCTCTAGATACAGATTTACGAGCCTGTCACATAGTATTAATCACAGAGTCAGAGAAACCTCTTTGACCAAGAATCAAGCGTTCAAACTCCATACCTTAAAATTTAAGGATTTGAGATCCTGATGGAAGAAAGGACCTTGCGACAGAAAGTCTGGTCTTAACGGAAGAGTCCACAGCTGGCAAGAGGCCATCCGGACAAGATCCGCATACCAAAACCTGTGAGGCCATGCTGGAGCTACCAGCAGGACAAACGAGCATTCCTGTAGAATCTTGGAGAATACTTTTGGAAGAAGAACTAGAGGCGGAAAGATATAGGCAGGATGATACTTCCAAGGAAGTGATAATGCATCCACTGCCTCCGCCCGAGGATCCCGGGATCTGGACAGATACCAGGGAAGTTTCTTGTTTAGATGAGAAGCCATCAGATCTATTTCTGGGAGTTCCCACATTTGAACAATCTGAAGAAATACCTCTGGGTGAAGAGACCATTCGCCCGGATGCAACGTTTGGCGACTGAGATAATCCGCTTCCCAATTGTCTATACCTGGGATATGAACCGCAGAGATTAGACAGGAGCTGGATTCCGCACAAACCAAAATTCGAGATACTTCTTTCATAGCCAGAGGACTGTGAGTCCCTCCTAGATGATTGATGTATGCCACAGTTGTGACATTGTCTATCTGAAAACAAATGAACAACTCTCTCTTCAGAAGAGGCCAAGACTGAAGAGCTCTGAAAATTGCACGGAGTTCCAAATATTGATCGGTAATCTCACCTCCTGAGATTCCCAAACCCCTTGTGCCGTCAGAGACCCCCACACAGCTCCCCAACCTGTAAGACTTGCATCTGTTGAGATTATAGTCCAGGTCGGAAGAACAAAGAAGCCCCCTGAACTAAACGATGGTGATCTGTCCACCACGTCAGAGAGTGTCGTGTAATCGGTTTAAAGATATTAATTGAGATATCTTTGTGTAATCCCTGCACCATTGGTTCAGCATACAGAGCTGAAGAGGTCGCATGTGAAAACGAGCAAAGGAGATCGCATCCGATGCGGCAGTCCTAGGACCTAAAATTTCCATGCATAAGGCTACCAAAGGGAATGATTGTGACTGAAGGTTTTGACAAGCTGATATAAATGTTAAACTTCTCTTGTCTGACAAGGACAGAGTCATAGACACTGAATCTATCTGGAAACCTAAAAAGGTTACCCTTGTCTGAGGAATCAATGAACTTTTTGGTAAATTGATCCTCCAACTATGATCTTGAAGAAACAACACAAGTCGATTCGTATGAGATTTTGCGAAAATGTGAAGACTGAGCAAGTACCAAGATATCGTCCAAATAAGGAAATACCAAAACCCTGTTTTCTGATTACAGACAGAAGGGCACTGAGAACCTTTGAAAAAATTCTTGGAGCTGATGCTAGGCCAAACGGTAGAGCCACAAAACTGGTAATGCTTGTCTAAAAAGAGAATCTCAGAAACTAAAAGTGATCTGGATGAATCGGAATATGCAGATATGCATCCTGTAAATCTATTGTAGACATATAATGCCCTTGCTAAACAAAAGGCAGGATAGTCCTACAGTTACCATCTTGAATGTTGGTATCCTTACATAATGATTCAATATTGATAGATCCGGAACTGGTCTGAAGGAATTGACCTTCTTTGGTACAATGAAGAGATAGAATAAAACCCCAGCCCCTGTTCCAGAACTGGAACTGGCATAATTACTCCAGCCAACTCTAGATCTGAAACACATTTCAGAAATGCTGAGCCTTTGCTGTGTTTACTGGGACACGGGAAAGAAAAAAATCTCTTTGCAGGAGGCCTTAACTTGAAGCCAATTCTGTACCTTTCTGAAACAATGTTCTGAAACCAGAGATTGTGAACGGAATTGATCCAAATTTCTTTGAAGAAAACGTAATCTGCCCCATACCAGCTGAGCTGGAATGAGGGCCGCACCTTCATGGGTACTTAGGAGCTGGCTTTAGGTTTCTATAAGGCTTGGATATATTCCAAACTGGAAATGGTTTCCAAACTGATACCGCTCCTGAGGATGAAGGATCAGGCTTTTGTTCCTTGTTGTGAGGAAAGGAACGAAAACGATTATTAGACCTAAATTTACCTTAGATTTTTTATCCTTTGGTAAAAAAGTTCCCTTCCCTCCAGTAACAGTTGAGATAATAGAATCCAACTGAGAACCGAATAATTTATTACCCTGGAAAGAAAGGGAAAGCAAAGTTGACTTAGAAGACATATCAGCATTCCAAGTTTTAAGCCATAAAGCTTTTCTAGCTAAAATAGCTAGAGACATATACCTGATATCAACTCTAATGATATCAAAAGATGGTATCACAAATAAAATTATTAGCATGTTATAGAATAATAATAATGCTATAAAATTATGATCTGTTACTTGTTGCGCTAAAGCTTCTAACCAAAAAGTTGAAGCTGCAGCAACATCCGCTAAAAATATAGCAGGTCTAAGAAGATTACCTGAACATAAGTAAGCTTTTCTTAGAAAGGATTCAATTTTCCTATCTAAAGGATCCTTAAATGAAGTACTATCTGCCGTAGGAATAGTAGTACGTTTAGCAGGAGTAGAGACAGCCCCATTAACCTTAGGGATTTTGTCCCAAAAAACTCTAATCTGTCAGATGGCACAGGATATAATTGCTTAAACGTTTTAGAAGGAGTAAATGAATTACCCAAATTATTCAATTCCCTGGAAATTACTTCAGGAGATTTAAAAACCTTATTTAAACGTTTAGATTTAGTATCAAGAGGACCAGAATCCTCTATTTCTAATGCAATTAATACTTCTTTAAGTAAAGAACGAATAAATTCCATCTTGAACAAATACAAAGATTTATCAGCATCAACCTCTGAGACAGAAACCTCTGAACCAGAAGAACCATTATCAGTATCAGAATGATGATGTTCATTTAAAAATTCATCTGAAAAAAGAGAAGTTTTAAAAGACTTTTATGTATACTAGAAGGAGAAATAACAGACATAGCCTTCTTAATGGATTTAAAAAATAAAATCTCTTATGTTATCAGGAACACTCTGAAAATTAGATGTTGACGGAACAGCAACAGGTAATGTAACAGTACTAAAGGAAATTTTATCTGCATTAATAAGTTTGTCATGACATGCAATACAAACAACAGCTGGAGAAACAGATACCAAAAGTTTATAGCAGATACACTTAGCTTGGTAGCTCCAGCACCGGGCAGCGATTTTCCTGAAGTATCTTCTGACTCAGTTGCAACGTGGAACATCTTGCAATATGTAATAGAAAAAACAACATATAAAGCAAAATTGATCAAATTCCTTAAATGACAGTTTCAGGAATGGGAAAAAAATGCCAGTGAACAAGCTTCTAGCAACCAGAAGCAATAAATAATGAGACTTAAATAATGTGGAGACAAAAATGACGCCCATATTTTTTAGCGCCAAATAAGACGCCCACATTATTTGGCGCCTAAATGCTTTTGGCGCCAAAAATGACGCCACATCCGGAACGCCGACACTTTTGACGCAAAAAAACGTCAAAAAATGACTCAACTTCCGGCGACACGTATGACGCCGGAAACAGAAAAAAAATTTTGCGCCAAAAAAGTCTGCGCCAAGAATGACGCAATAAAATGAATCATTTTCAGCCCCCGCGAGCCTAACAGCCCACAGGGAAAAAGTCAAATTTTTTAAGGTAAGAAAAAATGATTGATTCAAATGCATTATCCCAAGTATGAAACTGACTGTCTGAAAATAAGGAATGTTGAACATCCTGAGTCAAGGCAAATAAATGTTTGAATACATATATTTAGAACTTTATAAAAAAAGTGCCTAACCATAGCTTAGAGTGTCACAGAAAATAAGCTTACTTACTTACCCCAGGACACTCATCTACATGTTGTAGAAAGCCAAACCAGTACTGAAACGAAAATCAGCAGAGGTAATGGTATATATATAAGAGTATATCGTCGATCTGAAAAGGGAGGTAAGAGATGAATCTCTACGACCGATAACAGAGAACCTATGAAATAGACCCCGTAGAAGGAGATCATTGCATTCAAATAGGCAATACTCTCCTCACATCCCTCTGACATTCACTGCACGCTGAGAGGAAAACCGGGCTCCAACCTGCTGCGGAGCGCATATCAACGTAGAATCTAGCACAAACTTACTTCACCACCTCCATAGGAGGCAAAGTTTGTAAAACTGAATTGTGGGTGTGGTGAGGGGTGTATTTATAGGCATTTTAAGGTTTGGGAAACTTTGCCCCTCCTGGTAGGAATGTATATCCCATACGTCACTAGCTCATGGATTCTTGCTAATTACATGAAAGAAATTATATATTACTGTAATATTTTTCTTTGTAATTTTATACTATAGCATCATGAAATGTAGGATCAATTTAATGTGTATTCATACATATAATAATTTTGTTTCTTCACATTATTATTATTTTTTTCGGTTGTTAACTTAGCATTTATTTTCTCTGTTAGTTTTTATTTACATTGATTGTGTATAAGTTTGCATGGAAATTTATAGAGGATTTGTTTTCCCTAATATTTTGTGTTCCCAAACAGTATTCCTAGTTTTAAGACACTTTTAGGTTGTTTTTTTATGTGCACACTTAGAGGTTAATATGTAATTGGTGGGGGTATATATAGGATACTCACTAGGTATGGGGTTTGTCTATGAGTAAGCGCCTGTAGGGGGCGCAAAACGAGTTAGACGATTATATGTCCTCCTGTCTTGTGTTTGTGCTTAGTTTTTTGACTTGAAAGTCTTTTTTACTTGCCAAAATTCTTTTGGAATAAAGATTGGATTTTTACCTTCAAGAGCAGTGCCTGCAATCTTCTTTCTCTACCAGTATTTGCGGTTTGATCCGACCACTGCTATGGCACTCTAAGCCGGGTTTGAAGATTTGGGTGATCTTTTCAGGATGTACTTCCGCTTTGGGAATCTGTTGCGCTTGAGATGCCGAGGCCGTTTCCCTGTTTTGTTGTTTAGTGCCGAAATCTGCCCCTTCAGAGTACTGACTGACAAACCTTTCTCCAGGCCATCCTGAATAAAAGATAAGATTCGGGAAATCCGCGCCCGGCTCCAGGAGAAACCCTTAGATTCGCACCAATAAAGATTTACGCCATACCTTATGGTAAATCTTGGAAGTAACAGGTTTGCGAGCCTGAAGCATAGTATCAATGACCGCTTCAGAAAAACAACGTCTAGACAGAACTAGGCGTTCAATTTCCAAGCAGTCAGCTTCAGAGAATCCAGGTTTGGATGGAGGAATGGACCCTGAATTAGAAGGTCCTTCCTCAGAGGTAACCTCCAAGGAGGAAAAGATGACATTCTTACCAGATCCGCAAACCAGATCCTGTGAGGCCATGCAGGAGCTATTAGAATTACTGATGCTCTCTCCTGTTTGATACGAGCAAATGACTCATGGAAGTGAAGCAAACGGAGGAAACAGGTATGCCAGAGAAAAGATCCAAGGAACCGCCAGAGCATCTATCAGAGCGGCCGTACGTTGGAAGCTTGGCGTTTTGACAAGACACCATCAGATCCAACTCTGGAACCCCCCCATCTGAGGGTTATCTGAGAGAATAGTTCCGGATGGAGAGCCCACTTCCCGGGATGAAAAGTCTGTCTGCTCAGGAAATCCGCCTCCCAGTTGTCCACTCCTGGAATGTGGATGGCAGATAGAAGACAATCGTGAGTTTCCACCCACTGCAGAATACGACTCACCTCCTTCATAGCCAAGGAACTCCGAGTTCCCCCTTGGTGGTTGATGTGAGCCATTGAGGTGATGTCCGATTGGAATCTGATAAACCGGACTAAAGACACATGGGGCCAAGCTACCAAGGCATTGAAGATTGCTCTCAACTCCAAGATGTTTATAAGAAGAGAAGACTCCTCCCGAGTCCACAGACCCTGAGCTTTTAGGGAGCCCCAAACTGCTCCCCAGCCTAATAGGCTGGCATCCGTAATTACAATCACCCAGGAAGGTCTCAGAAAGCAAGTGCCCCGAGCCAGATTTTCCTGTGAAATACACCACGATAGAGAGACTCTTGTTAGAGGATCCAGATTTATCCTCTGCAATAAATCTGAATGGTCTCCGTTCCATTGGTTGAGCATGCAAAGTTTGCAGATGGAATCAAGCAAAAGGAATGATGTCCATGGAAGCAACCATCGGACCAATCACCTCTATGCATTGAGCCACTGATGGCTGAATAGCAGACTGGAGAGACAGGCAAGAAGCAAGAAGTTTGGCTTTTCTGGTATCCGTGAGAAAAAAACTTCATGGACAGGGAATCTATGATTGTCCCCAGGAAACACACTCTTGTAGCTGGAACTAAAGAACTCTTTTCCAGATTCACTTTCCACCTGTGTGAATGAAGAAAAGACAACAACATCTCTGTATGAGATTCTTCTAGTTGAAAAGATGATGCCTGAACCAAGATGTCTAGATAAGGCGCCTAGATAAGGCGCCACTGCAATTCCTTGGGATCTGATCACTGCCAATAAAGCCCCCAGAACCTTTGTGAATATTCTGGGAGCCGTGGCAAGCCCAAACGGAAGTGTAACAAACTGGAAATGGTTGTCCAGAAATGCAAACCTGAGAAATTGGTGATGATCCCGGTGGATGGGAACATGTAGATATGCATCCTTCAGGTCTATGGTCGTCATGAATTGACCTTTCTGAACCAAAGAAAGAATTGAATGAATAGTTTTCATCTTGAAGGACGGAACTCTGAGGAATTTGTTGAGACACTAAGTCTAGGATGGGACGGAAAGTTCCCTCCTTTTTGGGAACCACAAATAGATTTGAATAGAATCCTAGATCCTGTTCCTCTAGAGGAACAGAAACAATAACCCCCAGGGAGGATAGGTCCTCTACGCAAATTAAAGAAGATCTCCCTCTTTACCTGGTTTGTGGAAAGTCTTGACAGGAGAAATCTGCCCCTCAGAGGGCAAGATTTGAATCCTATCTTGTAACCCTGGGATACTATGTCCACAGCCCATTGACCTGGGACATCGCGTATACGAGCCTGCTGAGAAATTCTGCCCCCCACTTGGTCCAAAGTTGGATCGGGGGCGGACCCTTCATGCTGATTTAGAATCAGTGTAAGGCTTCTTGTTCTGCTTCCCCTTATTCCAAGGCTGCCCAGACTTCCAAGAAGTCCTGGATTGCTCTGGTCTGGCTTGGAAGAGGAGGAAGACTTTTGTCCTTTAAAGTTACGAAAGGAGCGAAAATTAGAATTCTGTCGACCTTTAGGTCTATTTTTTTTGTCCTGAGGTAGGAAAGATCCATTTCTATCCGTAATCTATTAAATGATTTCTGCCAGACCAGGACCAAAGAGAGTTTTACCTTTTTAAGGTAAAGCCAAAAGCTTGGTCTTTGAAGATATATCCGCCGACCAAGATTTTAACCACAGAGCTCTGCGAGCTAGAACAGTGAAGCTAGACATCTTAGCTCCCAGACTAATTACCTGCATGTTGGCATCAAAGGTATTGGCTAGTTTAAGAGCTTTGATCCTTGGATCTCCTCTAACATAGTCTCCTCTGATATCAGATTGGACAGGGCATCACACCAATAAGATGCTGCTCCCGCAACCGTAGCAATACTTGCCGCAGGTTGCCACTGTAAACCCTAATGGATGTACATCTTTTTAAAGTAAGCCTCTAGCTTCTTATCCATTGGGTCCTTAAAGGAACAACTATCCTCTATAGGAATGGTAGTTCTTTTAGCTAGAGCTGAGATAGCTCCCTCTACTTTAGGCACAGTGCGTCATGAGTCCTGAATGAAGTCAGCAACAGGGAACATCTTTTTAAAAACAGGGGAAGGGGAAAAAGGAACCCCTGGCCTGTCCCATTCCTGAGCTATTATCTCAGACATCTTGTCTGCAACAGGAAAATCATCCTCAGAAGTTGGAGAATTATAAACTCTTAAGTTTAGAGGACTTCTTGGGATTGACAGCAACCAAGGGTTCAGAGTCGTCCAAGGTAGCTAGAACCTCCTTCAGTAGAAACCGGAGGTGTTCAAGCTTAAATCTAAAATTAACCTCTTCAGATTCTGAAGATTTTTCCCCTAATGCGTCAGAGTCTGAAATTTCATCTTCAGAAGCTACTGAAGTATCCTCCTCATAAGATATTTGAGAAAGGTTGACCAAAGCAAATTTAGAGAGGTCAGAAACCTTACTAGTAGAAATATGTTCAGATTTCCTCTTACACTAACCCAGGGTAGGGAAAGCAGCTAAAGCTGCAGACACCGCAGGCGCACATTTGACCCTCAAATAACAGGACCCTTTTCTTATATGCAAAAAGAAGTTCCTGAGCTAAAAGTGCTTTACATCAGTAGCCAAATAAAAGGTCCTAGACCCTTTGTGACCCGAAATAAAAACCCTTCAACCAGTCTCTCTATGAAAGGGGAAAATTAACCCCTTAAGTTTCACAAACTACAGTGCCTGCTAAACTGCCCAACTGTTAACCCCTAATAGGAGATATACATATCCCAGAGGAGATCCACTAGAGGAATTAACCCCCCAAAGTGCTGTCCTTCAGTACCTAGAAGGCAAATGCACTTACCTGTGGATCCAGCTGCAGGGCAGGAACAGCTTCTTTAGGTGTGATAGACACTACACTCTCTGTCAGGAACCTGCAGAAAAAGAAAGAACAGAGTAACCAACCCTGGCTTTCTATGAAGGGGTAGCAATAATGTTAGAAATAAAGCAAAGACAACCTTGCCGCTTTCTAACTGCTAATAGCCACCATTACTCTTAATAAAGAGATTGACATGGACACATCATAGCCCCTAATCCTTGCTTGCAGGGAAAAGTACCCATAAAAGGATTAATATCTTCAGACACCGTCTTCGCACATCCTCCATTGACAAAGGCACTGGGGATTATGGGTAAGGGAAGTTACACTTAACAGCTTTGCTGGGGTGCTCTTTGCCTCCTCCTGCTGGCCAGGAGTTGAATATCCCACTAGTAATTGAAATGACGTTGTCGACTCTCCATGCCATAGGAAAGAAATATATTTAAATTGAAAAATAATTTCTGCACAATTTATCCCTAGGGACATTTTGCTCAAAGGCTCATAAAGACAACTCCAATAACTCTATTTGTGGACAGTGATATTCTCTGAAATTATAATAAAATGTATATTTTATTTTGCAGCATTGAAACATCAAATAAAAAAGTGAATATATTTTTAAAATCACCCTCAGATGAAAATCATGCTCAGATGAAGCAAAAAATGAATGACGACTAAATTCAAAATTACATTTTCATGCCGTTTTAAACAATCTTTTTATATGCAGACTTCTGAGCATGTGCAAGTGTTCACAGTGGATATGTATATATTTTGTGATTGGTTGATGGCACACGATACAAGGGGTAGGAAATATAAGCATATTTTGAAATTTGTCAGAAATTAGAGCATGCCATTTTTGCATCACTGACCATTGAGAACTAGGGAGCTCACCAATCAATGGCCTACTAGCTAGGTAACTAAGGCCATTAATGCAATTACATACTCCAATTAAGAAAAAGTATTAATATAATTCTTAAAGCATTCTTCGTTGAAAAAAAAGCAATGCGCTTCTGTGAGCACATTGGGTGAGCCAATAAAAAGTAGCATATATGTGCAGTCACCAACCAGCAGATAGCTCCCAGTAGTGCTTTGTTGCTTCAGGGCCAACCTAGGTATGGTTTTCAATAAAGAATACCAAGAGAATGAAGCAAATTAGAAAGGTGTTTCAGATCGCATGCTCTACCTGAATTGTGAAAGTTTAATTTTGGCTTTACTGTGTCTTTAAGCTTTTATACCAGGAGCACTCCTTAAATGATCCATTATGCAGATTTCCTTTGTGGAGTTCGGCATTGAAAATCAACTCCATTATTTGTGTGGATTTCACTACAAGGACACAGGCAAGTCAGTCACAATAATTGATTCTCTGGTAATTCCTAGGAGGGAAATAAATAATAATTTTGTTAAGAAACAAAAATAATGTAAAAGAATCACTCTGTCCTCCTCTTTACGCCAGGAAAAATAAAAGAAACGTTTCAAATCTTTGCATTATAACCACTCTGAATGTTATAAACAGGGCTAGTGCAGGTGGCTGCACCTCTCTGATGATGCCAAAAGTAAGCCGAGTGATTGCCTAGGGTTGCCATTTCGGGGCTGGACTGACCTTGTTAGGCAGGATCAAATTGATATACTTCAGGAAAAGCACGGTTGGGCTAAAAGTAGCTACTCCCAGGTGGTAAACAGGCCATAGAACAAGCCTTGGTTCATTCCTGACAGATTTTTCTTTTTCTGTATGTATTTATATTATGACCCTGGGGAAAGTCTCCCAAAAAATGATGTGGGAATCCAGACGTGGACGCCTTGCCCAATGTGCATAGAGGGATATGGCTGCACCTTATTGATGAGCCCCAAAAGGAAGCCAAAACGATCGTCTGGGTTTGCCATTTCCCTTGTTCAGAGGAGAATTGCCAGGTATTTGTGGTAACCAGGCAATCTGACACATTGCTTCTCTTTATCTATGTATATTTACACAAAGGACCTTTTACACCATGGAAATATGACCCAGCAGTAAATTTTGGGATCAATGGCATTGTATTACAATCATGCATATTACAGCTTGACAGATATAACACTATGGTGCACATTAATATGGAGCTTGGTGCTGGGAAGGGAGCAAATATGGTTACCAGGTTTCAAGTATTTAATCAGTCAGTTCAGTATTTTGGCTGCCTGTGCAGTAAAAAATATGTTAAAAAAAAATTGAAACTAAAATGATTGGGTCTGATAATGGCTACATAGTTGAGCATGTAATTGAAAGGGCTGCAGGTAACAGTGTCTGATCTGGAGGTCCCTGGTTGTCAATTGTTCTGATATGGACATAAAACTTACAATGGCCACAGTTATTGGGGTCCAATTTGAGGTTCCATATGAGCATATGATGGATAGAACCTGCATATTCATGGGACCCGATCATGATTCCACTAACACATGGCAGGACCCTGGCAACATCCGATAGCCGAAAACAGAATTTATGCTTACCTGATAAATTACTTTCTCTTGCGGTGTATCCAGTCCACGGATTCATCCTTTACTTGTGGGATATTCTCATTCCCTACAAGAAGTAGCAAAGAGAGCACACAGCAAAGCTGTCTATATAGCTCCCCCTCTAGCTCCACCCCCCAGTCATTCGACCAAAGGTTAGGAAGAAAAAGGAGAAACCATAGGGTGCAGTGGTGACTATAGTTTAAACAACAAATTTTTTTCACCTGACTTAAATGCCAGGGACGGCCGTGGACTGGATACACCGCAAGAGAAAGTAATTTATCAGGTAAGCATAAATTCTGTTTTCTCTTGCAAGGTGTATCCAGTCCACGGATTCATCCTTTACTTGTGGGATACCAATACCAAAGCTTTAGGACACGGATGAAGGGAGGGAACAAGACAGGTACCTTAAACGGAAGGCACCACTGCTTGCAAAAACTTTCTCCCAAAAATAGCCTCCGAAGAAGCAAAAGTATGCAGTGAAGACCAAGTCGCTGCCTTACAAATCTGTTCAACAGAAGCCTCATTTTTGAAAGCCCATGTGGAAGCCACTGCTCTGGTAGAATGAGCAGTAATTCTTTCAGGAGGCTGCTGGCCAGTAGTCTCATAGGCCAAACGGATGATGCTTTTCAGCCAAAAGGAAAGAGGTAGCAGTCGCTTTCTGACCTCTCCTCTTACCAGAATAGATAACAAACAAGGAAGATGTTTGTCTGAAATCCTTAGTTGCTTGTAAATAGAACTTTAAAGCACGAACTACATCAAGATTGTGTAATAGACGTTCCTTCTTCGAAGATGGATTAGGACACAGAGAAGGAACAACTATTTCCTGGTTAATAGTCTTGTTAGAAACAACTTTAGGAAGAAAACCAGGCTTGGTACGCAAAACTACCTTACCTGCGTGAAACACCAGGTAAGGTGAATCACACTGTAAGGCAGATAATTCTGAAACTCTTCGAGCAGAAGAGATAGCTATCAAAAACAAAAAACTTTCCAAGATAACAACTTAATGTCTATGGAATGTAAAGGTTCAAACAGAACCCCTTGAAGAACTGAAAGAACTAGATTCCAACTCCATGGCGGAGCCACAGGTTTATAGACAGGCTTGATTCTGACTAAAGCCTGAGCAAACGCTTGAATGTCTGGTACCTCTGCCAGACGCTTGTGTAACAGGATAGACAAAGCAGATATTTGTCCTTTTAAGGAACTAGCTGACAATCCTTTCTCCAGTCCTTCTTGGAGAAAGGACAATATCCTGGGAATCCTAATCTTACTCCATGAGTAACCCTTGGATTCACACCAACAAAGATATTTCCTCCATATCTTATGGTAGATTTTCCTGGTGACAGGCTTTCTAGCCTGAATCAGAGTATCTATAACTGACTCAGAGAACCCACGCTTTGATAGAATTAAGCGTTCAATCTCCAAGCAGTCAGACGTAGAGAAACTAAATTTGTATGCTTGAACGGACCCTGTATTAGAAGATCCTGCCTCATTGGCAGTGTCCATGGTGGGACAGATGACATGTCCACTAGGTCTGCATACCAAGTCCTGTGTGGCCACGCAGGCGCCATCAGAATCACCGAAGCCTTCTCCTGCTTGATTCTGGCAACCAGACGCGGGAGGAGAGGAAACGGTGCAAAAACATAAGCCAGATTGAAGGACCAAGGCGCTGCTAGAGCATCTATCAATACCGCCTTGGGATCCCGGGACCTGGACCCGTAGAGAGGAAGTTTGGTGTTCTGACGGGACGCCATCAGATCCAACTCTGGGGTGCCCCATAGCTGAGTCAGCCGGGCAAATACCTCCGGGTGGAGTTCCCACTCCCCCGGGTGAAAAGTCTGACTTAGAAAATCCGCTTCCCAGTTGTCTACTCCTGGGATGTGAATTGCTGAGAGATGGCAGGAGTGATCCTCCGCCCACCTGATTATTTTGGTTACTTCCGTCATCGCTAGGGAACTCTTGGTTCCCCCCTGATGATTGACGTAAGCTACAGTCGTGATGTTGTCCGACTGAAATCTGATGAATTTGGCCGCCGCTAGTTGAGGCCATGCCTGAAGAGCGTTGAATATCGTTTATCGGGAGAAGAGTTTCTTCCCAAGACCATAAGCCCTGAGCTTTTAGGGAGTTCCAGACCGCACCCCAGCCCAACAGACTGGCGTCGGTCGTTACGATGATCCACTCTGGCCTGCGGAAACATATTCCTTGAGACAGGTGATCCTGAGACAACCACCAGAGAAGAGAATCTCTGGTCTCCTGGTCCAACTGAATTTGAGGAGACAAATCTGCCTAATCCCCATTCCACTGTTTGAGCATGCATAGTTGCAGTGGTCTGAGGTGTATCCAAGCAAAAACAGAATTTATGTTTACCTAATAAATTCTTTCTCCTACGGTGTATCCGGTCCACGGCTTCATCCTTACTTGTGGGATATTCTCAATCCCTACAGGAAGTGGCAAAGAGAGCACACAGCAAAGCTGTCCATATAGCTCCCCTCAGGCTCTGCCCCCCCAGTCATTCGACCGACGGTTAGGAGAAAAAGGAGAACCATAGGGTGCAGTGGTGACTGTAGTTTATAAAAATAAATTTAAAACCTGACTAAAATGCCAGGGTGGGTCGTGGACCGGATACAACGTAGGAGAAAGAAATTTATCAGGTAAACATAAATTCTGTTTTCTCCTACATTGGTGTATCCTGTCCACGGCTTTCTCCTTACTTGTGGGAACCAATACCAAAGCTTTAGGACACGGATGAAGGGAGGGAACAAGTCAGGTAACCTAAACGGAAGGCACCACTGATTGCAAAACCTTTCTCCCAAAAATAGCCTCCGAAGAAGCAAAAGTATCGAATTTGTAAAATTTGGCAAATGTATGCAGTGAAGACCTACAGGCCCATTTATCAAGCTCCGTATGGAGCTTGAAGGGCCGTGTTTCTGGCGAGTCTTCAGACTCGCCAGAAACACAAGTTATGAAGCAGCGGTCTAAAGACCGCTGCTTCATAACCCTGTCCGCCTGCTCTGAGCAGGCGGACAGGAACCGCCGGAAATCAACCCGATCGAATACGATCGGGTTGATTGACAGCTCCCTACTGGCGGCCGATTGGCCGCGAGTCAGCAGGGGGCGGCGTTGCACCAGCAGCTCTTGTGAGCTGCTG
This sequence comes from Bombina bombina, assembly GCF_027579735.1. Lineage (NCBI taxonomy): Eukaryota > Metazoa > Chordata > Amphibia > Anura > Bombinatoridae > Bombina > Bombina bombina. The sequence goes on along the minus strand of NW_026512450.1, from coordinate 19,632 downwards.
GTGCAATGTTAAATGTGGAGAGCGTATTGCTCTCCGCATTTAGCGAGGTCTTGCGGACCTGATCCGCAGTGTCGGATCAGGTCCGCAAGCCCTTTGATAAATGGGCCCCCTAGTCGCTGCCTTACAGATCTGTTCAACAGAAGCCTCATTCTTGAAAGCCCAAGTGGAAGCCACAGCTCTAGTAGAGTGAGCTGTAATTCATTCAGGAGGCTGCCTTCCAGCAGTCTCATAAGCCAACCGGATGATGCTTTTCAGCCAGAAAGACAGAGAGGTCGCAGTCGCCTTTTGACCTCTCCTCTTACCAGAATAGACGACAAACAAGGACGAAGTTTGTCTGAAATCTTTAGTTGCTTTTAGGTAAAACTTCAAAGCACGAACCACATCGAGATTGTGTAACAGACGTTCCTTGTTAGAAGCTGGGTTAGGACACAGAGAAGGAACAACTATTTCCTGGTTAATATTCTTATTGGAAACCACTTTTGGAAGAAAACCAGGTTTGGTACGTAAAACGACCTTATCTGTATGAAACACCAGATAGGGTGAATTACACTGCAAAGCAGACAATTCAGAAACTCTTCTAGCGGAAGAGATAGCAACCAAAAACAAAACTTTCCAAGATAGTAACTTAATATCTATGGAATGTAGAGGTTCAAACGGAACCCCCTGGCATTGCTGCCAGACGTTTGTGTAACAAAACAGACAGAGCTGATATCTGTCCTTTTCAGGAACTAGCTGACAAACCTTTCTCCAATCCTTCTTGGAGAAAAGCTAAAATCCTTGGAATCCTAATCTTACTCCATGAGTAACCCTTGGATTCGCACCAACAAAGATATTTCCGCCACATCTTATGGTAAATTTTCCTAGTGACAGGCTTTCTAGCCTGAATCAGGGTATCTATAACTGAATCCGAAAACCCACGCTTAGCTAGAATCAAGCGTTCAATCTCCAAGCAGTCAGTTGCAGAGATACTAGGTTTGGATGTACGAATGGACCTTGAATTAGAAGGTCCTGCCTCAAAGGTAGCTTCCATGGTGGAACCAATGACATTCACCAGGTCTGCATACCAGGTCCTGCGTGGCCACGCAGGAGCTATCAGAATTACTGAAGCCTTCTCCTGTTTGATCCTGGCTACTAGCCATGGGAGAAGAGGAAACGGTGGAAAGACATAAGCTAGATTGAACTACCAAGGCGCTGCTAAGGCATCTACCAGTGTCACCTTGGGATCCCTGGACCTGGACCCGTAACATGGAACTTTTGAGTTCTGACGTGACGCCATCAGATCCAGATCCGGAATGCCCCATAGTTGAGTTAACTGGGCAAAAATCTCCGGGTGAAGTTCCCACTCCCCCGGATGGAAAGTCTGACGACTCAGATAATCTGCTTCCCAGTTGTCCACTCCTGGGATGTGAATTGATGATAGATGGCAGGAGCGATCCTCTGCCCATTTGATGATTTTGGATACCTCTCTCATCGCCAGGGAACTCTTAGTTCCCCCCTGATGATTGATGTACGCTACAGTCATGTTGTCCGACTGAAATCTGATGAATCTGGCCTCCGCTAGTTGAGGCCATGCCTGGAGCGCATTGAATATCGCTCTCAATTCCAATATGTTTATCGGGAGAAGAGATTCTTCCCGAGACCATAGACCCTGAGCCTTCAGGGACTCCCAGACCGCGCCCCAGGCCAAAAGACTAGCGTCGGTCGTGACGATGATCCACTCCGGTCTGCGGAAACTCATTCCCTGAGACAGGTGATCTAGAGACAGCCACCAGAGGAGTGAGTCTCTGGTTTTCTGGTCCATTTGAATCTGGGGAGACAAGTCTGCATAATCCGCATTCCACTGTTTGAGCATGCACAGTTGCAATGGTCTTAAATGAATTCGAGCAAAAGGAACCATGTCCATTGCCGCAACCATTAGTCCTATTACCTCCATGCACTGAGCTATGGAGGGCTGAGGAATGGATTGAAGAACTCGACAAGCGTTCAGAAGCTTTAACTTCCTGACCTCTGTCAGAAAGATCTTCATTTCTACGGAGTCTATTATTGTTCCCAGAAAGGGAACCCTTGTGGACGGGGACAGGGAACTTTTTTCTATGTTCACCTTTCACCCGTGAGATCTGAGAAAGGCTAAAACAATGTCTGTATGAGCCCTTGCTTTGGGAAGCACCGCTAGAAGGGACCCTAGCACCTTTGTGAAAATTCTGGGAGCAGTGGCTAAATCGAACAGAAGAGCCACGAACTGGTAATGTTTGTCCAGAAAGGCGAACCTCAGGAACTGATGGTGATCTTTGTGGATAGGAATATGCAGGTACGCATCCTTTAAGTCCACGGTAGTCATGTATTGACCCTCCTGGATCGTTGGTAAAATTGTCCGAAGGGTTTCCATTTTGAATGATGGAACTCTGAGGAATTTGTTTAGAATTTTTAAGTCCAGAATTGGCCTGAAAGTTACTTCTTTTTTGGGAACTACAAACAGGTTTGAGTAAAAACCCAGTCCTTGTTCCGCTGTTGGAACTGGGTGTATCACTCCCATCTTTAATAGGTCTTCTACGCAATGTAAGAATGCCTGTCTCTTTATCTGGTCTAAAGATAAGCGAGACATGTGGAACCTTCCCCTTGGAGGAAGGTCCTTGAACTCTAGAAGATACCCCTGAGAAACAATTTCTAGTGCCCAGGGGTCCGGAACATCTCTTGCCCAAGCCTGTGCAAAGAAAGAAAGTCTGCCCCCTACTAGATCCGGTCCCGGATCGGGGGCTACCCCTTCATGCTGTCTTGGTAGCAGCAGCAGGCTTCTTGGCCTGTTTGCCCTTGTTCCAGCCTTGCAATGGCTTCCATGCTGGTTTGGGCTGGGATGCGTTACCCTCTTGCCTAGTGGCTGTAGAGGTGGAAGTCGGTCCGTTCCTGAAATTGCGAAAGGAACGAAAATTAGACTTATTTTTAGCCTTGAAAGGTCTATCCTGTGGAAGGGCATGGCCCTTTCCCCCAGTGATATCTGAAATAATTTCCTTCAACTCTGGCCCAAATAGGGTCTTACCCTTGAAAGGAATATTAAGTAATTTTGTTTTGGACGACACATCCGCCGACCAAGACTTTAACCAAAGCACTCTGCGCGCCACAATTGCAAAACCAGAATTTTTCGCCGCTAATTTAGCTAACTGGAAAGCGGCGTCTGTAATGAAAGAATTAGCCAACTTCAGGGCGTGAATTCTGTCCATGACTTCATCATAAGAAGTCTCCTTTTGGAGCGAGTTTTCTAGTTCCTCAAACCAAAAAGCCGCTGCAGTGGTTACAGGAATAATGCAAGAAATTGGTTGAAGAAGAAAACCCTGTTGAACAAAGATTTTCTTAAGTAAACCTTCTAATTTTTTATCCATAGGATCTTTGAAAGCGCAACTGTCTTCTATTGGTATAGTCGTGCGCTTAGCTAGCGTTGAAACTGCCCCCTCTACCTTAGGGACATGCGTCCCTTCTAGGGTCAACAATTGGGAACATTTTCTTAAATATAGGAGGGGGAACAAAGGGTACACCTGGCTTCTCCCACTCCTTAGTCACGATATCCGCCACCCTCTTAGGTATTGGAAATGCATCAGTGTGTACTGGGACCTCTAAGAATTTGTCCATTTTACACAATTTTTCAGGGATCACCAAAGGATCACAATCATCAAGTGTAGCTAGGACCTCCTTAAGTAGGGCACGGAGGTGTTCTAGCTTAAATTTAAATGCTATGGCATCAGGCTCTGCCTGCTGAGAAACTCTGCCTGTGTCAGAAATTTCTCCCTCAGACAGGCCCTCCCTCACCGCCAAGTCACATTAATGTGAGGGCACTACAGATCAATTATCCTCTGCGTCAGCTTGCTCATTTTCTGTGTTTAAAACTGAGCAATCACGCTTCCTAGGAAAAGCTGGCAGTTTGGATAAAAATGCTGAGAGAGAATTATCCATTACTGCCGCTAACTGTTGCATAGTAATCGCAATTGGTGCGTTAGATGTACTGGGCATCGCTTTCGCGGGCATAGCTGGTGTTGACACAGAAGGGGAGGATAGCGAGCTATCTTCACACCCTTCAGCTAAAGAATCATCTGGGGCTATATCTTTAAGTGTAATTGTACGGTCCTTAAGCTGTTTGGACGCTATAGCACATTTCACACATAAATTTAATGGGGGAACCACCTTGGCCTTTGAACATAGAGAACATAGGCTATCTGAAGGTTCAGACATGTTTAACAGACTTAAAAGTAACTTCAATGCAATAAAATTTATTTTTGACAAAAACGTTACTGTCTCTTTAAATAATAAAAGTGCACACTTTATTACTGAAACATCAAAAAACCATCAAAAACACATCCGATTTTTATGAAATTTTCACCACAGTGTCATAATGCTTTGAAAGGGTTGCACACAAATTTTCAGACCAATTAACCCCTTAATGCCCAAACCGGAGCTAATAGCAGTTAACCGGTTAACACACTACAGTACTCTGCCACAGCTTGCCCTGTGGCTTTTACCTTCCTTAGGGTTATTTTGGTAAGAATATAAGCCTCCCCCTGGAGCCCTTCCTGATGCCTCCGGACTCCCCACGTGAAGCTGCATGAACTGGCTAGTCAAAACAAGTGCACAATTGAGGCGCGAAAATGAGGCTTCCTTCCTCTGCATACCAGAGTGGAGGGGCCTTTCTGACTAGATTAGGTGTCCAACTAAGTGCCAGGTGCAAATTAATCCCCAAAAGTGTTTTAAGTTGATAAAAACACCTATTTAAGTTGAAAACTTGCTAAAAAGCAATCGATTAGCCCACAATAGTATCAACCAGCATAATCCCTTAAAATAAGCCATCCTTTTATTGCTGAATCTTATAACAATGGCTTACCTATCCCAGAGGGAATTTCTGACAGTCTTCTAGCATTACTGGGTCTTGTTAGAAAAATGACTGATCATACCTGAAGCAGTTAAGCTTGCAAACTGTTCCCCCCAACTGATGTTATCTGGTTTCAACAGTCCTGAGTGGGAACAGCAATGGATTTTAGTTACTGGTGCTAAAATCATAGTCCTCTTAGCAGAAATCTTCTTCACTTTCTGCTGCAGAGTAAATAGTACAAGCCGGCACTATTTTAAAATAACAAACTCTTGATAGAAGAAATAAAAAACTACAACTAACACCACATACTCTTTATCACCCCTAGGGAGATGCTACTAGTTAGAGCGGCAAAGAGAATGACTGGGGGGGCGGAGCCTGAGGGGAGCTATATGGACAGCTTTGCTGTGTGCTCTCTTTGCCACTTCCTGTAGGGATTGAGAATATCCCACAAGTAAGGATGAAGCCGTGGACCGGATACACCAATGTAGGAGAAAGGGACTATGTCCATTGCCGCAACCATTAGTCCGATTGTCTCCATGCACTGAACCACAGATGGCCGAGGAATGGAATAAAGAGCTCGGCAAGTAGTTAAGAGTTTTAGCTTTCTGACCTCCGTCAGAAATATTTTCATTTCTACCGAGTCTATCAGGGTTCCTAGGAATGGAACTCTTGTGAGGGGGGAGAGAGAACTCTTTTTGATGTTCACCTTCCACCCGTGAGACCTCAGAAAGGCCAATACAATCTCTGTGTAAGACTTGGTTCTTTGGAAAGTTGACGCCTGAATTAAGATGTCGTCTAGGTAAGGCGCCACTGCTATGCCCCGCGGTCTTAGAACCGCCAGGAGGGACCCTAGCACCTTTGTGAAAATTCTGGGAGCAGTGGCCAACCCGAAAGGAAGAGCCACAAACTGAAAATGCTTGTCCAGAAAGGCGAACCTGAGAAACTGGTGATGATCTTTGTGGATAGGAATGTAATTGTCATAGTCATTGTTACGGTTACCCTTAGTCTCGCTGAGAGATGGACCGCTTAGTAGCCTGGATCCCTATTGCTAAAGAGGGGAGAAGCTGCTTTCCATAGTATTCTATATGAGTCTCGCAAATATAGAATAATCTCCCTTAGCTGTAGTACAGCTAGGATACCCTTCTGCCCACAAAAACGAGTCAACGCTGCGATTGAGGGTCAAACAAGAACTCAGGACTGGGATGCCCAGCCTGCTTTTTATTAAGGTTACATGCACACAGGGCACTCCCAGGGGGAGAGGGGGGGGGGAAGCACAAAATCCCCCATCACACATTTAGATAGAGAGCACTGTCCTTTGACAGGCCACAATAGGATTACAGTACTTAAGATAACAAGTTTACAAGTTCATCTTATCAATTAGCAGTCTGGCTCCAGAGGTGATTAGACAATGGGATTGGTTATCCCTAAACTTAGAGCTGAGGCTAGCAAAAATGTGTATTTAGGCAATAGTTTCTAAAAGCTGAAAAAAAAGAGTTAACTCTTTATGAAATGATACTTGTTACGGTTTTCTTGGAGCCCTTCTTAGGCGCTGGCTTGCTGGTTCAGGCATTGCTGCTGGGAAATAAGCTCTTCACAACAAAATAACTAATGCTTCTGTAACAGTGCTCCCTTTCTGTGGAACACTCTGGCAGACACGGTCTGACCCCTTTTCGGGGCAGACTAAGGCTGTCCAGACCGCTGGTTATGCGGGGCTGAGGTCTGTTTGTCTGGACAACCCGTCGGCGTTGCCATTCTGTTTCCCAGGTCTGTAAGTAATGGTGAAATTGAAGGGTTGCAACGATAAGCTCCAACGTAATAGCCTGCCGTTATCTCCAGAGACCCGGTTCAGCCACACCAACGGGTTATGGTCGGTGACCAGAGTGAACTCCCGACCATATAAATAGGGAGTCAATTTCTTTAATGCCCACACCAAAGCCAAACACTCCTTTTCGACCGCTGCATAGCTGACTTCGCGGGGCAGGAGCTTCCGGCTGATGTAGGCAACTGGATGCTCCCCTCCATCTTCGCCTACTTGGCTGAGGACAGCTCCCAGCCCGAACATGGAAGCGTCTGTATGGACGATAAAACGTTTGTTAAGGGCTGGGGCCGCCAAGACAGGAGCGTTAATTAGAGCATTTTTGAGAGCCTGGAAAGCCGTTTCACAGTGGGGAGACCACAGGACCTGTCGAGGTAAGTTCTTCTTGGTCAAGTCAGTCAGGGGTTTGGCAAGTGTGCTGTAGTCTGGTACGAACCGTCTATAGTACCCTGCCGTGCCCAGGAAGGCTAGGACCTGAGTCTTAGTGATGGGGGTGGGCCAATTGGCGACAGCTTCTATTTTGGCCGGCTCTGGTCGCTGCTTTCCACACCCCACCCGGTGACCCAGGTACTGTACCTCGGCCATCCCAAAGTGGCATTTTTCTGGCTTCAGAGTCAGGCCAGCAGCCCGGATCTGATCCAGAACCATTCCCACATGAGCTAAGTGGTCCTCCCAGGACTCACTGTGGATCGCTATGTCGTCCAGGTAGGCGCAAGCAAAACTCTGGAAGCCATCCAGGAGCCTATCCACCAAGCGCTGGAATGTAGCTGGGGCATTCTTCATCCCAAACGGCATTACCCTAAACTGATATAAGCCGAATGGGGTGACGAATGCCGACTTGGGGATAGCCTCCGGGGCCAGGGGAATCTGCCAGTAACCTTTGCAGAGGTCAATAGTGGTCAGGTAATTTCCCCTGGCTATACGATCGAGTAGCTCGTCTACCCTGGGCATAGGGTAAGCGTCCGTCACGGTATTTTCATTGAGCCTCCGATAGTCTACACAGAACCGGGTGGTCCCATCTTTCTTGGGCACCAAGACAACTGGGGAGGCCCATGGACTATCGGAGGGCTCAATTACCCTGAGCTGGAGCATCTCATCGATCTCCTTCTTCATTCCTGTCCTAACTGCTTCGGGGATTCGGTACGGAGCCTGGCGCAAGGGAGCTTGTCCCGGAGTATCTACCTGGTGGGTGGTTAAAGTAGTGTACCCTGGCTTCGGGGAGAAGGTGAGGTGTTTGGACTGGAGGAGTTGGTTGAGCTGCTCCCTTTCAGTGGGGCTAAGTCGGTCCCCTATCTGAACCTGCGCCACTATACCTGTGGGGAGACTCTTTTCTAATAGGTCTGGAATGGGTAAACTGTCTGGGTCTTCCTGAGGGGAACAACATACGGCCGTCACGTTCTCTGGTCGCTCAAAATATTCCTTGAGCATGTTTACATGGAATGTCTTTCTAAGATTGTTGTCATGGCAGCTAGCTATCACATAAGTGGTGTCTCCCCTTTTCTCTACGATCTGGTAGGGACCCTGCCAGGACGCCTGCAATTTGTCTGTCTTCACCGGCTTAAGTACTAACACCTTTTGTCCTATGGTGAAGATTCTCTTTCGGGCCCCCCGATCGTACCATACTTTCTGTCTTCTCTGGGCCAACTGGAGATTAGCCCGCACGGATTTGGCTAATTGCTCCATTCGGTCCCTGAGTTCCAGCACGTATGGCACAATGGGGACACCGTCAGCCTCCATCTCTCCCTCCCAGTGCTCCCGGATCAGGTTTAGGGGTCCCCGTACCTTTCTTCCGTAGAGCAACTCGAAGGGAGAGAACCCTGTCGTTTCCTGGGGCACCTCCCGATAAGCAAATAGGAGGTGCGGCAGGAAGCGTTCCCAGTCTCGGTATTCCTGAGTGAACGTCTTGAGCATTTGCTTGAGGGTCCCATTGAACCTCTCACACAGCCCGTTCGTCTGGGGGTGGTATGGGGAGCTCAGGAGGGACTTAATTTTGCAAACCTGCCAGAGTTGTTGGGTTAATTCAGCCGTAAATTGGGTGCCTCGGTCGGATAGGATTTCTTTTGGAAATCCTACCCGGGAGAACACCTGTACTAGTGCATTCGCTACCGTATCCGCTTGTATGTTGGATAGGGCGACAGCCTCTGGGTACCTGGTAGCGTAGTCCACTACGGTAAGAATGTAGCGCTTACCGGAGGGACTAGGGGTAGCCAGTGGTCCCACTAGGTCAATAGCAACCCGGCTGAAGGGTTCCTCTACAATGGGCATATTTACTAGCTGGGCTTTAGGGTGATCGCCTCGCCTTCCTACTCGTTGACACACATCGCAGGTGTTACAGTAAGTTCTAACGTCAGCGTGCACCCCTGGCCAAAAGAACGTGTGAGTAATGCGGTGTAGGGTACGGGTTACGGCTAGGTGGCCTGCTAAGGGGATGTCGTGGCCTATTTTGAGGATTTCTTGACGGTATTTGTGGGGCACTACCAGCTGTCGCCTACGCTGTCCCCTTTTCTCTGTCCAGCGGTATAGTTTCCCTTTTTCCCATAAGAATGTTTCGTTATCTGCCCCGCCCCCTCCGGTCTCTGCTCGTTCCCGGTACTTTTGTAAGGTCGGGTCAGTCTTAGACTCTGCCTCGAAAGCATCTGGGGTGTCCCAGGGTATGGGGCCTAACCTGTCAGGCAAGGTCGGGGTAGGTCTTACCTGTGTCTCCCGCACTGGTGAGAGCTCTCGCTCTGTCCGGGCTTGGGCCCGTGTAGTCACTGGGTCCGCCTCGTTGTTGCATACTGGAGCATAGGCAGAAGTCATGGGGCCCAAATCGTTGCCCAGTAGTACTTCGGCAGGTAAATTATCCATTAGGCCCACGTTCACAGCCCCCTTTCCCGCTCCCCAATCAAGATGCACTTTAGCTGTTGGAATTTTGTACACATCCCCCCCCGCCACTCTAACGGCCACAGTCTGTCCGGATCGCTTGTGCTCTGGCACCAAATGACTCTGTACCAGCGTGATAGTAGCCCCTGTGTCTCGCAATCCCTCGGTAGATCGCCCCTCGAGCCATACCCTCTGCCGATGGTGCTGGCGGTTATCTGAGGCAGCATATACAGGGTCTGCCTCGTGAAGCGGCCCCACATATCCCTCCATAGGGGCCTCTTGGTTAACACAGAGGGCCCGGGCCGGACGATAGGACCCAGAGGGGTAATTGTAATTCCTGGGTGTCTGGTGCGTATTAAGGGGGCAGCTAGCCATGAAATGCCCTGGTTGCTTGCATCGGTGGCAAGTCGGTCTGTGACGCTCAGAGCTGTTATTGGGTGGTCCTGAGTGTCGGACGGGCCCTGTGGGCACCGGGGCTCGGAATTCAGCACGAGGGGGTGCACGGTAAACCTCTCTGAGTTCGACCCGTGCTGGAGCTCGGTAGTTCATGGGTTTGTGAAGACGGGAGTCATAATGTTCATCGGCCAATTTGGCTGCTTCTTCTAAGGTAGAAGGCCGCCTGTCTCGCAGCCATTCCTTCCCTTGCTGTTCCATGCCATTATAAAAATGTTCTAAGAGAAACAATTGTAAAATTTCCTCCCCAGTCACCGCTTTACTTCCGCTCAGCCAGTGATTTGCCGCTCTCCGCATTCGGTGCGCCCATTCCATATGGGTATCGTTAGGCTTCTTTTCCGTGCCCCGAAACTGTCGGCGATACGTGTCCGGAGTTACAGCGTACCGTCGCAACAGTGTCTCCTTAACTAGCTCATACTGTGTCACTTCCTTAGCACCCAGAGTACGAAAGGCTTCCAGGGCTCGCCCGGATAGTTTCCCAGACAATATCGTGGGCCACTCTCTGTTGGGAATCTGGTGCAGGGCACATTGCCTTTCGAAGTCCGCCAAATATTCATCAATCCCTGTCTCGCTCTCTAGAAAGGGTCGAAATGCCGTATAGGGTATCTTGGGCCTCCCAGCATTTTCGACAGGGATGATTACCTGCGGGGCTACAGCATTGCGGTGTGCGTTCGCTAGGTTGAGTTCGTGGGCTCGAGTCTCTCGTATATCCTCGTCCGCCTCCGCCATCAACTGCTGTACCAATTCCATGGAGGGGTTCGGCCCGTATAATGAGAGCCTTTCCCGAACAATCCTGGTTTTTTCATCACTAATCGTGGTCGGTGTTTCCGCCATTGTGAAGCTCTGATCCAGTTCGTTCAATTCTGCGATCAGCTCTCTCCTCGGCCGGTTGCTGGCGTACCCCCCTCTGCTTTCAAGTAAATCCTTTAGGGTTGTACGCTTCAATTTTTCGTAAGCGCTCTCCATCCGTTCTGTACCTCTCCTAGGAAATCCAGGAAAATCCCACCGCTGCCACCAAATGTTACGGTTACCCTTAGTCTCGCTGAGAGATGGACCGCTTAGTAGCCTGGATCCCTATTGCTAAAGAGGGGAGAAGCTGCTTTCCATAGTATTCTATATGAGTCTCGCAAATATAGAATAATCTCCCTTAGCTGTAGTACAGCTAGGATACCCTTCTGCCCACAAAAACGAGTCAACGCTGCGATTGAGGGTCAAACAAGAACTCAGGACTGGGATGCCCAGCCTGCTTTTTATTAAGGTTACATGCACACAGGGCACTCCCAGGGGGAGAGGGGGGGGAAGCACAAAATCCCCCATCACACATTTAGATAGAGAGCACTGTCCTTTGACAGGCCACAATAGGATTACAGTACTTAAGATAACAAGTTTACAAGTTCATCTTATCAATTAGCAGTCTGGCTCCAGAGGTGATTAGACAATGGGATTGGTTATCCCTAAACTTAGAGCTGAGGCTAGCAAAAATGTGTATTTAGGCAATAGTTTCTAAAAGCTGAAAAAAAAGAGTTAACTCTTTATGAAATGATACTTGTTACGGTTTTCTTGGAGCCCTTCTTAGGCGCTGGCTTGCTGGTTCAGGCATTGCTGCTGGGAAATAAGCTCTTCACAACAAAATAACTAATGCTTCTGTAACAGTCATAGTCATATATTGACCCTCCTGGATCATTGGTAAGATTGTCCGAATGGTCTCCATCTTGAATGATGGGACTCTGAGGAATTTGTTTAGAATTTTGAGATCCAAGATTGGTCTGAAAGTTCCTTCTTTTTTTGGGAACCACAAACAGGTTTGAGTAAAACCCCAGTCCTTGTTCTGCAATTGGAACTGGGTGGATCACTCCCAGTGTATGTAGATCTTCTACACAGCGTAAAAACGCCTCTTTCTTTGTCTGATCTGTAGACAGACGAGAAATGTGGAACCTTCCCCTTGGAGGAGAGTCCTTGAATTCTAGAAGGTATCCCTGGGCTACAATCTATAATACCCAAGGATCGTGTACATCTCTTGCCCAGGCCTGAGCGAAGAGAGAGAGTGTGCCCCCTAGTAGATCCGGTCCCGGATCGGGGGCTACCCCTTCATGCTGTCTTGGTGGCAGCTGCAGGCTTTTTGGCCTGTTTACCCTTATTCCAGCCCTGGTAAGTTTTCCAGTTTGCCTTGGGCTGTGAAGCGTTACCCTCTTGCTTTGCAGCCGGAGAGGATGAAGCGGGGCCGTTCCTGAAATTGCGAAAGGAACGAAAATTAGCTTTGTTCTTTGTTTTAAAGGCTTTGTCCTGAGGGAGAGCATGGCCTTTTCCCCCGGTGATATCTGAAATAATCTTTCAATTCAGGCCCGAATAGAGTCTTCCCTTTGAAAGGAATGTTCAAAAGCTTGGATTTAGACTACACATCGGCCGACCAGGACTTTAGCCATAGAGCCCTGCGTGCCAAAATTGCGAAACCTGAATTTTTCGCCGCTAACTTAGCTATTTGGAAAGCGGCGTCAGTGATAAAAGAATTAGCTAGCTTTAGAGCCTTAATTCTATCCATAAATTCCTCATATGAGGTCTCCATCTGGAGCGAGTCTTCCAGCGCCTCAAACCAGAAAGCAGCTGCAGTAGTTACAGGAATAATGCAGGCAATAGGTTGGAGAAGAAAACCTTGTTGAACAAAAATTTTCTTAAGTAAAACCTCTAATTTTTTTATCCATAGGGTCTTTAAAAGCACAACTGTCTTCAATTGGTATGGTTGTGCGTTTAGCTAGTGTAGAAACAGCCCCCTCCACCTTAGGGACCGTGTGCCACGAGTCCCGCATGGGGTCAGATATGGGGAACATTTTCTTAAAAACAGGAGGGGGGACAAAAGATACACCTGGCCTATCCCACTCCCTAGTAACGATATCCGCAATCCTCTTAGGGACCGGAAACGCATCCGTGTAAACAGGGACCTCTAGGTACTTGTCCATTTTACAGAATTTCTCTGGGATCACCAAAGGGTCACAGTCATCCAGAGTAGCTAATACCTCCCTAAGTAAAACACGGAGGTGTTCTAGTTTAAAATTAAAAGCCAATGTATCTGAATCTGTCTGGGGAGGAACCCTTCCTGAATCAGAGACTTCTCTCTCAGACATCAAATCCCTCGCTCCCACTTCAGAGCGTTGTGAGGGTATATCGGATACGGCTACCAAAGCGTCAGAATGCTCATAATCTGTTCTTAAAACAGAGCTATCACGCTTTGCAGGTAACACAGGCAGTTTAGATAAGAAGGCTGTGAGAGAATTATCCATGACTGCCGCTAAGTCTTGTAATGTAAAAGGGTTAGACGCACTAGAGGTACTAGGCGTCGCTTGCGCGGGCGTAAGTGGTTGTGACACTTGGGGAGAGGCAGACGGGCTACCCTCGTTACCTTCAGTCTGAGAATCATCTTGGGCCACATTCTTAAGTGCAACAATATGATCTTTAAAGTGTATAGACATATCAGTACAAGTGGGACACATTCTGAGAGGGGGTTCCACCATGGCTTCTAAACACATTGAACAAGGATTTTCCTTAGTGTCAGACATGTTTAACAGACTAGTAGAGAACACAAACAGGCTTGGAATCACTTTAATCAAATAAAAAACACAATTTGAAAAAAACGTTACTGTGCCTTTAAGAGATAAAAAGAGCACACAATTTTACAAAACGGTGAAAAATGCAGCAATCTTTCTGAAATTTTCACAGTATGTAGCTAAAGCCTTAATAAGATTGCACCCCAAGTTTCAAAACGATTAACCCCTTAATGCCCAAACCGGAGCAGCCTAAAGCCAACACCTGGTTAAATCACTACAGCACCTTGCCACAGCCTTGCTGTGGCCCTACCTTCCATTAGGGATCAGATTTGGGGGAATATAGCTTCTTTTAGGCCCTCAAACATCAGCAGGACCCTCCATGTGAAACAGCATGAACTTATCTGCAATTCTAAGTGCGCATCTGAGGCAATTAGGCCCCTCCCACTCTACTCCGAAGCTGTGAGGCCTAGTAAATCACTCCTAAGTGACTAAAAAACATCCATGTGGTAATAACCCCAGAAAAAACCCAAAAGGGCTTTCAAAGTGTCTTGCAAAACGATTTTTCCTTAGCCCTGAATAAGTGTCAACCAGTATATTAGCCCTATTATGTAAGCATTCAATTCCTTACTAAGCCTGTGAACATAGCTTACCCTCCCCTCATGGGGATATTGTCAGTCTCTTCTAGCATTATCTCAGTCTTGTCTAGAAATAAATGACTGAACATACCTTATTGCAGATCACCCTGCAAACTGTTCCCCCCAACTGAAGTTTTCTGGTACTCCTCAGTCCTGTGTGGGAACAGCAGTGGATTTTAGTTACAACATGCTAAAATCATTTTCCTCTCAGCAGAAATCGTCATCACTTTTCTGCTAGAGAGTACAAACCGGTACCATTTAAAATAACAAACTTTTGATTGAAGATAATAAAACTACAATTCTAACACCACATTCACTTTACACTCCCGAGAGAGACCCTAGTGCTTAGAGCCAGCAAAGAGAATGACTGGGGGGTGGAGCTAGAGGGGGAGCTATATGGACAGCTTTGCTGTGTGCTCTCTTTGCTACTTCCTGTAGGGAATGAGAATATCCCACAAGTAAAGGATGAATCCGTGGACTGGATACACCTTGCAAGAGAAAAACGGCGTAATTCTGCAAATTTCTGCAAATTTCACCAGACTGATAGATATTTTAGAAACAAAGCAGCTGTGTACTAAGTATTATTGACAACACAACTGAAACAACAGCACAGTTCTGCATATGAAACAAACAGATGGGAAAGCAGTATAGGTCTTACATTTGGTTTAGAGAGAGAAGTGCTGTTTTGCTCATACCTGGAAAGGTGAAGGATTCTGTACATTACACTTTAGACATACAGCGCAGTAGTTGCACATATTCCTCCCAGGTGTAGGAGCTGTGCTGTTTAACAAATTACACTTGGGATGGGGGACAGAGGAATGGTGAGGTGACATATAAATAGCAACACTAACTGCTTTATAATGGTCTTTGCAAAGCTTTCCTGTTGGATTAAGATATTTTTCTCCATCACAAAAACATAAAAAAAACCTCATTATTAGAAGATTTTCTTATTTTCCCATAACCTTCACTATTAACAAATTCACTTTTTCCCTTAGACATGCTCCAGTGGTCATAACACAAAATGCAGCCAAGACATAAATTTGATCCTATGTGCAGGCTGCGCAGGCTTATAAAGAAATGTATTTACCCTATTTAAAATAGAAACAGCTGACAGAAATACAAATAAAACAAAGCTTTCTGCTGTCTGAATATTTATCACAAACTGAAAAGGCTTGTTTCTGGTTGTGCTGTATTGTTTATGCGTCACAGATTATGTCAGGACCTGAATGTGAATTTATGATGGCTGCTCGCCAGAGGCACTATATGTGCATCTCAGCAGCTGTGGTCGATTTTCTACCATTTGATCTTGTTATAGTTGTAACAATTCAGCTTTTTAGATGTATGAATATTACAGCAAAATATTTTTCTGCTAATTCAATCAAGGTCCTATACGGTATTCACAGAACACTTCCTTGTGTTTTGTCTTTATTTTTTTAATAAATAACCAACATGATTTTGAGAGGCATTTGGGAAATGAACTGTGTTAAATCAGGCAGAACATATCCTTGGCAGACTCTGTAATGTAGCACGTAATCAAGTAAATTCCTTTAGCAAAGTGAATGAACAGGTAGCTGTCCCCACAGTACCGCGGAATCTCTGCCACGAGGGCCTAATCACACCACAGGGAAGTCACTCCCCAACAGGAATGTGTGGGATAATCAGTGGTTACCCAACACAGAAGTGCGCCAGACTCATGTCTGATATCTGGTTTTCCTCCAAAGAATTTAATGATAGAAAATCCTCCAAATAATGAGTAATGCTCAGCTAACAGATGTCGAGAGTTCTTAGAGGCTGGAAAGAAGAGAACCAGTTTATATAGTAAATAGTGGAAAAAGGGTGGGTGGAAAGGTTGAAATGTAATCAGAATATGTAGGATGGTAGCTACAGCTCATGTCATTGTGGAGCAATGTGCTGGACAGGCCAAAGTGGGGGAGGAGTACACCTGCGAACAGAGCCAAGATAATAATTATTACTGCAGTGCTGACATCTGGATTTGTAAGTTATTTCCATTCCACATAAACAATAGAACTGCTCACTCCGCTTTATGCGTGTAAGAATAAACTTACGTATTAACCTAAATCACCAATTGATTTTAACCAGGGCAACTAATGCAATTAGAGAATAAAACATAAAAATATTAACATTTTGCCCTCATTGCTAGATAGAGTTCTGTTCATATTATACCGCAAAGATCCCCAAAAATAGTCACCAATATGATTCTAGCATGACAGCGGGGACGCCAAGTATTCACTCAGGAAAAACAAATGAACTGATATCTGATTCACTAAAACTCTCCATTTTTAGTGACTCAATTACAAAGAATAGCATTGGGACTGGAACAGAACAATTAGACAGGCTGATGAGGTCAGTGAAGCTGGAGAGAGCTTTTGGTGACTTGCTCACTGTATTGCTAAGGTAGACGGAACATGCCTCATATACTAATCACTGTGCACCACCTAGTGGTTAGAATACATAAACATTCCAGAAAAGCACAGATACATTTTTGAATTACACACTGCCAAGCTATTCTTTAACAACTTGAAAAATAAAAGAATACAAATGCATTTATTTCATAGCAGCAGCACATGAATCACAATACATTTGTAAAGAGGTCTGTTGCCTTAAACTGCCTAGTTTTGAGGAGTGAGATGCTTGTTCATAATGGAAACACTTCTCTTTTACACCAAAATTACACCCTAAAGGGATAGGAAAGTCAAAAGTAAACGTGCATGATTCAGATAGAGCATGTCATTTAAAGACACTTTTAAATTAACTTCTATTGTCAAATAGAATTTCTTGGTATCCCTTGTTGAAAAAGAATACGCACATATCCTACACTAGTGAGAACTAGCTGCTGATTGGTGCCTGCACACATTTGTCTCTTGTGATTGGCTAACTAGATGTGTTCAGGAGCTGCCAGTAGTGCAATGTTGTTTCTTTAGCAAAGGATAACAAGAGAATGAAGCAAATGTGGTAATAGAAATAAAATAGAAAGTTGTTTGAAATTGTATGTTCTATCCGAATCATGAAATAAACTTTTGGGGTTTCCTATCCCTTTAAAGAGATATTAATATAACTGTATTGGTTATGCAAAACTGGGGAATGGGTAACTAAGGGAGTATCTATTTTTTTAAAGGGTCAGAAAAGTGTGTTTTATAAAAAATATTATTTTGTTTCTGAACTGCATTTTTAATATTTTGAGAATGTAAATGTTTTTAAAATGATAACCGTTACCTTATTTTTTCGATTTTTAAGCAGCCGCTCCATGCTTAGGTCTAGCAATAGCCAACAGCCCTGTGAGCAAGCAACTGAAACGGGTCCAAGCAATCGACCAATCGTGGCTTTTATTCTAATTAGTGTAATGAATCTGCAATACAGCAATGCGCGATCCCGTTCGCATGTGCAGTAGTGTCACTACAGTAACACGCATGTACTTCCGAACGCTGCAGGGCTAAACACTCACTTGTGCGCCAAGAGTAAAGATCATGTGACCTCTATAGAGACACAGAAAAATAATCCTCCTACTGAAATCCTTTCTAACTAAATGAATCATGGGATTGAATATGGCAATGCACGCTCACGAGGGCTATATGTAGACCCATCCATGAATGGCTTTGCATAATGAGGTAAACAGAGGGAGTGCAAAATAAGAAATTTATATAGAGATTTTTGTGACATTTAAACAAAAAAAATTATAACATTTAATTATGAAAAAAATAAAATAATTTATGCTTACCTGATAAATTTATTTCTCTTGTGATGTATAGAGTCCACGGATTCATCCATACTTGTGGGATATTCTCCTTCCCTACAGGAAGTGGCAAAGAGAGCACCCACAGCAGAGCTGTCTATATAGCTCCTCCCTTAGCTCCACCCCCAGTCATTCGACCGAAGGCTAGGAAGAAAAAGGAGAAACTATAGGGTGCAGTGGTGACTGAAGTTTTTTAAATAAAAATATATTGCCTGTCTTAATAAACAGGGCGGGCCGTGGACTCGATACATCACAAGAGAAATAAATTTATCAGGTAAGCATAAATTATGTTTTCTCTTGTAAGATGTATCGAGTCCACGTATTCATCCATACTTGTGGGATACCAATACCAAAGCTTTAGGACACGGATGAAGGGAGGGACAAGACAGGGACCTTAAACGGAAGGCACCAATGCTTGTAGAACCTTTCTCCCAAAAATAGCCTCAGAAGAAGCAAAAGTATCGAATTTAGAAAATTTTGAAAAAGTATGAAGCGAAGACCAAGTCGCCGCTTACAAATCTGTTCAACAGAAGCCTCATTTTTAAAAGCCCATGTGGAAGCCACTGCTCTAGTAGAATGAGCAGTCATTCTTTCAGGAGGCTGCTGTCCAGCAGTCTCATAAGCCAAACGGATGATGCTTTTCAGCCAAAAGGTAAGAGAGGTAGCCGTAGCCTTATTTTTTTTTTTTTAAATGTTTTTATTTGAGGTTCATTTGAAGGCAAACAACATTACATAAATAGATTCTTATGTCACATGAGATAAAATATCAGTTTTACAAGGGGTACTGGCAATAACAATTGGGTTACAAAAAAACCACAAGGCTAAAAATATATGTACCATGTGACCATTATGTATATGGAGTGCCTGTCACCTAGGGACCTTCCAAATGATACAGTAGATCTGTCTTGGACCTTCTAACATAAACAGAAATATTCGGGTAAAAGAAGGTGATTTCAAACCTAGGAGACCGCTTATGGATCTCAAATGATAAACCTCAATTTTATAATGCTTTATATCATGCAAAACGAATAAACTTAAAACATTTTTCTTGTAACTCGATAGGCCACTATTGGACCAAACTAAAGTATTAACTCAAGATAGGAGAGAAAAGTTATTTTAGCACGTTCAATTTGTAGGTAATGTTGAAAGTTATATTAAGGGTTGCGGCATAGGCAAGAAAAGCAGCGTATTTAGTTCTCCTTAACAAGGGGACACATTATAGATTGGGGGGGGGGGTGGGTATATAAATTTAGTAGGTTATGCGAATTAAATAAGCAGGTTATAGCCATACGGGGCAATATTGCTATACGTAGCAGTACATGAGCATATGGGACCCTGAGGGAATGTAAGAGAGGAATAGGTGACATATGAGGCCAATAGCTTGTCTAGCATAGTAAAGTGTGGAAGGTGCGGCATAGGCTTAGATGAGCCGCATAGTTAGCTCTCCTCTCCTAGGAGGAGTATTATGATGTGGCATGATGGGGGGTGTAGGGAGTAAGTTCAATACAGCAATAAAAAAAACATAATTTATGCTTACCTGATAAATTTATTTCTCTTGTAGTGTATCCAGTCCACGGATCATCCATTACTTGTGGGATATTCTCCTTCCCAACAGGAAGTTGCAAGAGGATCACCCCCAGCAGAGCTGCTATATAGCTCCTCCCCTCACTGCCATATCCAGTCATTCGACCGAAACAAGCCGAGAAAGGAGAAACCATAGGGTG